>NC_051334.1:147661616-147967243 GCF_015220235.1 Choloepus didactylus | reverse complement strand
TGTTTCTGAATAAACATGAAAGATCACACATTAATACATTATTGAATTTGACAGATGTCACAAGATACTAAATGATTCATTTTTATATATACAGTCCTTCACAAATAGCAAAGGCTCAATAGACATCTGTCCTATGAATGGAACCCATGTAATCTAGAGATCCATTAATACTTCTTGGAATACTACTTAGGGATCTAAAATTTTTGCTTTTATTCATTATTTTGGCTTAAGATACAGCATATATTATGAACTAAAGGTTTCTCCAGAAAAGTTCTGGCTAATAGTGAATATAGCACAGAAAAGAGACACTTCTATAGGGGATATGAAATATCTGAGATATAAGGAAATGTGAGAGAAGTCTTTGAATGCTGAAATGTGAAGTCTGAGACATTCATGAGTTACTAAGCACCAAAAGGGATGACTTGAGTGCCAAGTAGAAAATAAGAATTAAACTGAAGCATGTCTTGGAACTTTTGCTGAGGATTAGTACCAGGCTGATGGAAGGGTTTACAAACTCTTTTTATTGATGAGTTGCATAAGCACTGAAATTCTAGTTGCCATTTAGCCACACAAGTGACCCACATATATGACATTTACAATTTCAGTAATCTGCTTCTGTTTATAGATGCCTTAGAAGCCTCTTCTAAGTAAGCACCAATTTCTTGCCTCTGGTGGCCTTGGTCATATACAGGCTCTGTCACAGGTTTTCATTTCTAGATTTTTGCTTACCCTTGTTTTTTAACCCACAAAACACCTGACAAATGCAAGCTTTTGGTCACTGGAAGGACCAGTTGAGAGAACTCATGTAACTCAGCTAAATTCATTTCTTCAACTGGGAAACAGCATACTGAAGATAGCATATTGGTAGCATCATTTTTAGCTACAAAAAAAGCAGCATGTTTGACTGAAAAATTCTCTTAAGAAACTTATATTAAGCAGAAAAATGAGGGGGAAAGGATTCTAGCAGAACTGAATAGTATAGATTCTAAATCACAGACAGTTTAAATACATCTTATTATTCTTATTTTGCTTTTATAAAACACCAGTTTTTAAAAGACTCCAACCTGATTTAGACCAGCTTCAGTGCAAAATTCAATGGTGGTTACATATCATATGTTCTCAAGAAATCTCAGGATTAAGTTGATTACAAACAGCTGCACCATTCATTTGCCATTGAAATTTTCAAAGGACAATTATATGTGAAGTTTCCATATGTAAAGCTCTGTTCTATATTACTTGCATAGCTCATGGGCTGATACTGAGTGGCCTTCAATTCGGTATTTTAATCACAGTAATCAAAATGTCGGGAAGTCATTGACTGGGTTAAGTACTACTAATGTTTGTACCCATTAGACTGAGGAGGGGAATTTGAGTTTAGTTCTTAGAGATATCAATTGTGTGTGTGTGTGTGTGTGTGTGTGTGTAATAAGAGTGGCTATATAATCATCATCTTTTGAGTCCAAAAGGCATCTTTTTCCAAGGAAACTTAGTATATAATATTGAGTCCAGCCATGAATGTTACATTTGTTAATGCAGAAAATAATGTTCAATGGTTTGAAAAATTTTAATGAGAAAAGTCTTCTCTGTAGAACATAGTCCTTTAAAACAGGAATGCAAAGTGAATCTCTTGTTTGTGTGTGAGGAAGTCTCCCAAGAAAGTGGGAATAACTTGCCTCCAGAAATCTGAATGTGGGTGTGGATGATAACATACTCCCCTCATTGGATCTTCTTTTTGCTTCTATCTGAATGATGTGTGGCATGTCACTAATTATTTTGCTTTCAAACTAGAGGAGTTGTCAGATGTTTTAATGCTAAAGATCAATATGGATGCAGTAATAAACAGCATGCTATCAGTATTCAACTGGCAAGCCTTGAATAATTTTAAATAAATAAATAAGCCAAATAATAACAGACTTTGATGAAGGCTAAGAAAGAATCAAAGAAGTTTTATAACAGAGAATAAAGTAGAGCATCATTTGAAATGGTCAGGAAAGGACTCTGTGTAGAGGAGGCTTATAAATTGAGACCTGAATAACAGGAAGAAGCAGTCATACAGATAAACTGGTCAAAAGCCTTGCAGGCAGATTGTGGCCAGAGAACAAAAGCCCTGAGTTGACTTTCTTTTGAGAACTAAAATAAGGTCATTTTATCTAGGCTATAATGAATGAGACAGTGAGTGGTAATAAGTGAAACTGGAGAGTTAGTTAAGAGTAGGATTGTTCTGGGTTTGTAGGACATGATAAGAAATTTCAAACTAATTCAAAGTATATTTAAAAAACCATTGAAGGTTTAAGCAGGATAGTAACATGATTAGATTGGCATTGTTATATTTACAAAAAGGATCAGTCTAGCCACTTTATGTAGAGTGCATTGTGGTAGGCTTATGGAAAAGCAATATTTGAAGAGATAATATGAAAATTTTCCCAGAGTTAAAGAAATGCAGGAACCCCCAGGAAAATACATCCTCCAAGTAGTATACAGCTCAAAGATGAATTTGTACTTAGAAGTATTGCAGTAAAACTGAAGGCCATCAAGTGAAATCTTAAATGCTAAGCAAATGAAAATGTAAATTACTTACAAAGAAATTACAATTCACTCACTGTAGACCTTTCATAAACAGCAATACATGGCTAAAATATATGAAAATGCTGAGGGAAAATTATTTTCAATTGAGAATTCCATAGAGATTCAACAGGAAGATGGATCATGAGTTATTAAATAAGTAGAAAAAATGTGCTATCATCTGCATCATATTTGGGTAATAACAAAAAAGCATTAATATACATTTATATTTAAATATTAATATGCACATATGCTTAAAATAATTATAAACACTAAAAATTATACAATATATGACATCTAAACAAATACAGTAAAAGTGATGGATAAAAATAACACTTCAATCTAAAAGAGGAAAACATGAGCAAAGTAAAGGGAAGTTTAGAAAATAAAATAGCAAAAAATATATCTAAATTGTATAGCAATCTTGGCAAATATAAGCAGAGTAAACAAACCTATTACAAACACATATTATCATATTGATTCAACAAACAAAATTCAATTTGACATTGGTTAAAATAACATGTTGAAATAAAAGCACTTAAAATTTAAAAGTTTGAGGATGGGGCAAGATGGTGGAGTGGTGAGGTATAGTTTTTAGTTACTCCTCCAGGGCAGTAGGTAGAAATCCAGGAACTTCATGGACTGGACACAGCAGAGCAATTTGAATTTGGGCATATTTCATACAACACTCATGAACACATGGAACAGTTGAGCTCAGCAAAATCTGTAAGTTCTCATGGCCAGGGGACCTGAGCCCCTCCCTGCCAGGCTCAGTCCCATGGGAGGAGGGGCTGTTGGTGCTTGGAACCAGGAGGGAGAACAACAGTTGCAACTCTGATTGAAAACTCAGACTGATGATCAAAAATTCCAAACATAAATAGACTGAGACAAGATGCTGGAGAATCTGGGAGCAGTCAGCCCAGCAGAGAGGAGACAGGACTAGCAAAACAAACCCAAAAATAAAAACAGAGACTTTCTGGAGTCCTGGCGAATGTAAAATGGAGAAGGGCAGGGCTCAAACAGAATCAGGAACATATGCAAATCCAGAGGGCAAAGACCCCTGTCTGAAGAGCTGGTTTCTCTGCTTTCTTGATTTTTCTTTAATGGCCCTAATCTCCTTGTATCTTAGCATTTCAATAGCCCATTAGATCTCCAAGGAGGGCCCTTCTTTCTCTTGTATTTTTATTTTTTTAATTTTTTATCTTTTTCTATTTTTCTAAAACAATTGCTCTAAAAAGCCCATTACAGAAAGCCTCAAACACTAACAATTTGGTCCCCGGCAAGAGCAGAGCTAGGATAGTTCTGAGGGACAAAGCAATCAGTCTAGTGGATGAGAAAATTTGCTAAACACCATAAATTGCCAAGAAAAGGGTGGTGTCCCCTTACAGACATCTTGCTGTCAGGCTGGGAACACTCCTGCCCAGCACCAGCACCACAGCCCAGAGCTGCCCCAAACAATTCAGTGTGATGGGAAGTGTTTCCAGCAACACACACATACCACAATATCTGCTGTGGAAGATAGCCTTTTGCACACCTGCAGCTAATTGTCCCAGAGCTGGGAAGGCAGGTCTGTGTGTAAAGGGGGAAATTAGCATGCCCCATTCAGCCATCCTTTCAGCAGGCTTGGAAAGCCCCTACATGGCCCTGCAGCACAGAACTTCCCATAGAGGACTGTGCTCACCTGTGACATAGCACAGTCTTCCCTCAGCAGAGGCCATGGGAGGGCATGGCTTGGAAGAGGGACACACTTACAAGTCCCAGGGCTGATATGCCAATACCAAGGGATTGAGAGTCAGCGACAGAGACAAACCATGGCAAGACTGAACTGAAGGATTAGACTATTGTAGCAGCTTTAAATCTCCAGGAACACCTGGGAGATTTGATTATTAAAGCCACCCTCCCTCCCTAACCAGTCAGACACATGACCCAAATTCAGAGTGGGCAGCACCAACTACACACACAAACTTGGTGCACCAGTTGGACCCCACAAGACTCAGTGCCCCACTCACCACAAAGACAAAGTTGGGGAGAACTGGCTTGAGAGGAATAGGTGGCTTGTGGATGCCACCTGCTGGTAAGTTAAAGTGTACCGTACAAATCTGTAGAACTGACAAATTAGAGATAAGTGTTTGAATCAGTCTACATATCCTAAAAGAACCCTATCAAGTTAACCAAATGACAAGAGGCCAAAAACAACAGAAAATTTTAAAGCCTATGAAAAAAATCAGATAATATGGATAACCCAAACTCAAACACCCAAATCAAAAGATCAGAGGAGACACAGTACTTGGAGCAATTAATCAAAGAACTAAAGACAAACAATGAGAGCATGGCACAGGATATAAAGGACATGAAGAAGAGCATGGCACAGGATATAAAGGACATGAAGAAGACCCTAGAAGAGCATAAAGAAGAAAATGCAAAAGTAAATAAAAAAAAAAAAAAACAGATGACCTTATGGAAGTGAAAGAAACTGTTCACCAAATTAAAAAAGATTCTGGACACTCATAGTAAAAGACTAGAGGAAGCTGAACAGTGAACCAGTGACCTCGATGATGACAGAAGTGAAAATGAAAGAACAAAAGAAAGAATGGAGAAAAAAAATCAAAAAATCCAAACAGAACTCAGAGATATGATAGATAATATAAAACATCCAAATATAAGAGTTATTGATGTTCTAGAAGGGGATGAGAAGGGTAAAGTTCTAGGAAGACTACTCAAAGAAATTGTTGGGGAAAACTTCCCAAACCTTCTAAACAAAAAATACACAAATAACAAGTGACCAGCAAACTCCAAATAGAATAAATCCAAATAAACCCACTCCGAGAGATATTCCAGATTGTCAAATACAGAAGAGAGGAGCAAATTCTGAAAGCAGCAAGAGACAAGCAATTCACCACTTACAAAGGAAACAGCATAAGACTAAGTAGTGACTATTCAGCCACCACCATGGAAGTGAGAAGGCAGTGGCATGGCATAATTAAAATTCTGAGAGAGAGAAATTGCCAACCAAGAATTCTCTATCCAGCAAAGCTCTCCTTCAAATTTGAGGGAAAGCTTAAATTTTTCATACACAAACAAAAGCTGAGAGAATTTGCTAACAGGAGACCTGCCCTACTTGAGATAATAAATGGAGCCCTACTGAGAGTGAAACAAAGAACTGAGAGAGATGTGGTGAAAGGTTCAGTACTAAAGAGATTCAGTATGGGTATGTTAAAGGACATTAAGAGAGAGAGAGAGAAAATATATATGACAAACACAAGCCAAAGAGTAGGATGGCTGGCCCAATAAATACCTTCACAGTAATAACATTGAATGTAAATAGATTAAACTCCCCAATTAAAAGATATAGATTGGCAGAATGGATAAAAAATGTGAACAATCAATATGTTGCATACAAGAGGCCCATCTTAGACACAGGGACACAAAGAAATTGAAAGTGAAAGGATGGAAAAATATTTCATGCATCCTACAGCTAAAAGAAACAGGAGTAGCAATATTAGTTTCAGATAAAATAGACTTTAAATGCAAGGATGTTATGAGAGACAAAGAAGGTCTCTAAATACTAATAAAAGGGCAATTCAAAAAGAAGTAACAATAATAAATGTTTATGCATCCAGTCAAGCTGCCACAAAATAAGTGAGACAAATGCTGGCAAAACTAAAGGATGCAATGGATGTTTCCACAATAACTGTGGGAGATTTCAACACATCATTATCTCCTATAGATAGATCAACCAGACAGAAGACCAATAAGGAAATTGAAAACCTAAACAATCTGATAAATGAATTGGATTTAACAGACATACATAGAACGTTCCATACCAAATCACCAGGATACACATTCTTCTCTATTGCTCATGGAACTTTCTCTAGAATATATCATATGCTGAGACATAAAACAAGCCTCAATAATTTAAAAAAATGAAATTATTCAAAGCACATTCTCTGACCACAGTGAAATACAGTTTGAAGTCATTAACCATCAGAAACTAAGAAAATTCACAAATACCTGTAGGTTAAACAACACACTCCTAAACAGTTAGTGAGATAAAGAAGACATAGAAAGATAAATCACTAAATATATAGAGACAAATGAAAATGAGAACATAACATATCAAAATCTATGGGATGCAGCAAAAGAGGTACTAAGGGGGAATTTATAGCAATAAACACATACGTCAAAAGGGAAGAAAGAGCTAAAATCAAAGAACTAATGAAGAAGCTAGAAAATGAATAGCAAACCAATCGTAAATCAAGTAGAAGAAAAGAGATAGCAAGGATTACAGCAGAAACATATAAAATATAGAACAAGAAAAAAATAGAGAGAATAAATAACACCAAAAGTGTGTTCTTTGAGAAAATCAACAAGATTGACAAACCCCTAGCTAGACTGACAAAACAAAAAGAGAGAAGATCCATATAAACAAAGTAATTAATGAGAAAGGTGACATTACTGCAGATCCCAAAGAAATTAAAAAAAAAAAATATGAGGATACTATGAACAACTGTATGCCAACAAACTGGATAATGTAGAGGAAATGGACAATTTCCTGGAAACATATGAACAACCTAGACTGACCAGAGAGGAAATAGAAGACCTCAACCAACCAATCACAAGCAAAGAGATCCAATCAGTCATCAAAAAGCTTCCCACAAATAAATGCCTAAGGCCAGATGGCTTCACAGGGGAAGTCTACCAAACTTTCCAAAAATAACTGACAGCAGTATTACTTAAATTCTTTCAAAACATCAAAGAAAACAGAATACTACTTAGTACATTTTATGAAATGAGCATCAATCTAATACCAAAACAAGGCAAAGATGCTACAAAAATGGAAAACCACAGGCCAATCACCCTAATGAATATAGATGCAAAAAATCTCAACAAAATACTTGTAAATCAAATCCAAAGACACATTAAAAAATCATACCCCATGACAAAATGGGGTTCATTCCAGGCATGCAAGGATGTTTCCACCTAAGAAAATCAATGTATTACAACACATTAGCAAACCAAAAGAGAAAAATCAAATGATCATCTCAATAGATGCTGAAAAATCATTTGACGAAATCAAACATCCCTTTTTGATTAAAACCCTTCAAAAGGTAGGAATTGAAGGACCCTTACTCAATATGATATAGAGCATATATGAAAAACCCACAGCCAGCATATCACTCAATGGTGGGAGACTGAAAGCCTTCCCTTTAAGATCAGGAATGAGACAAGGATGCCCACCGTCAGCACTGTTATTCAACATTGTGCTAGAAGTGTTAGCCAGGGCAATCCAGTAAGACAAAGAAATAAAAGGCATTCAAATTGGAAAGGAAGAATCAAAACTCTAATTATTTGCAGATGATAGGATCTTACATTTGGAAAACCCTGAGAAATTGATGATACAGCTATTAGAGCGAATTAACAAATTTAGCAAAGTAGCAGGATACAAGATTACTGCACATAAGTCAGTAATGTTTCTATATGATAGAAATGAATAAAATGAAGAGACACTCAAGAAAAGATACCATTTTCAATAGCAAGTAAAAAAAAATCAAGTATATAGGAATAAAATTAACCAAAGATGTAAAAGACTTATGCAAAGAAAACTACATGACTCTACATAAAGAAATAGAAAGGGAGCTTAAAAGCAGCAAAAATATTCCATGATCATGGATAGGATGGCTAAATTTCATTAAGATGTGAATTCTACCCAAACTCACCTATAGATTCAATGCAATCCTAATCAAAATTCCAACAACCTACTTTGCAGACTTGGAAAAGCTAGTTATCACGTTTATTTGGAAAGGGAAGGTGCCTCAAATTGCTAAAAACAGTCGAAAAAGGAAAAATGATGTGGGAAGACTTACACTCCCTGATTTTGAAGCTTATTATAAGGCTACAGTAGCCAAAACAGCATGGGACTAGCACAAAGGTAAGACATATTGATGAATGGAATCAAATTTAGAATTCAGAGATAGACCCCAAGATCTATGGCTGACTGATCTTCAATAAGGCCCCCAAAGCCACTGAACTGTGATATAACAGTCTTTTCAGCATATAGGGCTGGGAGAGTGGTACATCCATATCCAAAAGAATGAAAGAAGACCCCTACCTCACACTCCAAACAAAAATTAACTCAAAGTGGATCAAAGACCTCAATATAAAAGACAGTACCATAAAATTCCTAGAATTTAATGTAGGGAAACATCTTCAAGACCTTGTATTCAGTGGTGACTTTCTAGACCTTACTCCCAAAGCACAAGAAACAAAAGAAAAAAAAATTGATAAATGGGAACTCCTCAAGCTTAGAAGTTTCTGTACCTCAAAGGAATGTAAAAAATGTGAAGAGGCAGCCAAATCAATGGGAAAAAATTTTTGGAAACCATGTATCTGACAAAAGACTGATATCTTGCATATATAAAGAAATTCTATAACTCAATGACAATAGTATAGACAGCCCCATTATAAAATGGGCAAAAGATATGAAAAGACATTTCTCTGAAGAGGAACTACAAACGGCCAAGAAACACATGAAAAAATGTTCAGCTTTACTAGCTGTTAGAGAGATGCAAATAAAGACCAAAATGAGATACCATCTCACACCAATTAGAATGGCTGCCATTAAACAAACAGGAAACTACATATGCTGGAGAGGATGTGAAGAAATTGGAACACTTATTCATTGTTGGTAGGAATGTATAATGATTCAACCACTTTGGAAGTCAGTCTGGCACTTCCTTAGAAAATTAGGTATAGAGTTACCCTTTGATCCAGCGATTGCACTTCTCGGCATATACCAAGATCTGAAAGCAATGACACAGATGAATATCTGAATGCCAATATTCATCACTGCATTATTCACAATTGCCAAGAGATGGAAACAACCCAAATGTCCTTCAACAGATGAGTGGATAAATAACATGTGGTATATAAACACAATGAAATACTATGTGGCAGTAAGAAGGAACAATGTTGTGAAACATACGACAACATGGATGAACCATGAAAACATAATGCTGAGCGAAAGAAATCAGGCACTAAAAGAGAAATATTATATGCTACCACTAATGTGAACATTGTAAAATGTAAAATAAATGGTTTATAATGTAGAATGTAGGGGAACTAGTGATAGAGAGCAATTAATGAAGGGGGAACGAAAACCTAATAAGAACAGATAAGCTATTATGGGTAAATTTAATATTCTGCGAATGCCAAAGAATGACTATTGTTTTTTTAATTTCTGGTGGGTATGATAGGAACAAGTTCACAGAAATATTGCTATATTCATTTATTTTTTTGGGGTAGAGTAGGAACATGTTGGAAGTAAAGTCATTATTTTAGGTTAGTTTTCCTTTTTTTAATCCCTTGTTAATGTTTGTTTGAAATGTTTTTTTATTGCATGTTTTCTTAAATTTTTTTTAGTATAGTTAATAGTTAATTTAAAAAGAGTTAATTTCAAACAAAGAAACAAACAAAAAAAACAATGAAAAAATATGCAGAGCACCCCTGAGGAGCGTATTGAGAATGCAGGGGTGTTGAGCTTCCCCACCTCGATTGTTCCCTACATGCCCACAGATATAGGGGACTGGTGGTTTGATGGGCTGGGCCCTCTACCACGGAATTTGCCCTTGGGAAGACTGTTGCTGCAAAGGAGAGGCTAGGCCTCCCTATAATTGTGTGTAAGAGTCTCCTCCTGAATGCCTCTTTGTTGCTCAGATGTGGCCCTCTCTCTCTAGCTAAGCTAACTTGGCATGTGAAAGCACTGCCCTCCCCCCCTATGTGGGATGCAGCACCCAGGGAAGTAAATCACCCTGGTAGCATGGAGTATAACTCTCAGCGAAGAATCTAGACCCAGCATCATGGGATGGAGAACATCTTGACCAAAAGGGGGATGTGAAAGGAAATGAAATAAGTTTCAGTGGCTGAGAAATTCCAAAAGGAGCCGAGAGGTCACTCTGGTGGGCACTCTTACGCACAATATAGACAACCCTTTTTAGGTTCTAATGAATTGGAATAGCTAGCAGTAAATACCTGAAACTACCAAACTACAACTCAGAACCTTTGAATTTTGAAGATGATTGTATAAAAATGTAGCTTATGAGGGGTGACAATGTGATTGGGAAAGCCATATGGATGACACCCTCCTTTGTCCAGTGTAGGGATGGATGAGTAGAAAAATGGGGGCAAAAAAAGACACCCAATGTTCTTTTTTATTTTAATTGTTCTTTTTCACTTTAATTTTTATTCTTATTATTTTTGTGTGTGTGGTAATGAAAATGTTCAACAATTAATTTTGGTGATGAACACACAACTATATAATGGTACTGTGAACAATTGAATGTATGCTTTGTATGACTGCATGGTATGTGAATATATCTCAGTAAAATTAAATTTAAAAAAGGTAAAAGTTCATGGAAGACATATAATTAGTAAACTAAAGGTTATAATATGTAAATAATAGCCCTAAAGTTGAATAGTTGAATGTAACTAACAACACACCAACTATATATGTGTGTGTGTGTGTATGTATATATGTATGTATATGTATATGTATATATGTGGTTGACAGGGACATGGGAGAAGGTAGAATGGGGAGTGTCTGTTTAATAGATATGGGGTTTGCTTTTTTGGGTGATGAAAATGTTTCAGAATGAGATACAATAACAGTTGCACAACACTGTGAATGTGCTAAATGCCACTGAATTCTTTTAAGCGGTTAATATTATTTTATGGATTTTTACTTCAATTAAAAAATGAGTAAACAGAACTTCTAGGAGAAAATGGTAAATCCATAATCAATGTAGGAAATATTAACACAGCTTCCCACAAAACTGATCAAGTACTCAAAATGTTAGTGAGGACATCAAATATTTGAACAACAAAATTAGCAGACTTGAACTAATGGATATTTAAAGAAGCATGCACCCAACAAAGAGTAGATATGCATTTGAAGTTTACTGGGAACATTTATAAAGATTTATAATTTATTAGGCCACAAAGGAGTTCCCAAAATTTCCCAAATCAATGGAAAACCATGTTATTTCTTGTATTCTGTTTTTTTCTGATGGGCATATTTCTCCAGAAGCTTCATTTTAGTTAGTATTCAATAAATACATTTTTCTTCCAGGATTTTTCATCCTTTCAGTTTTTTTTGTTTAGCATGTCAGTTTAAGTAATGTAGAACAATGCAATTAAATTAGAAACCAGCAATAAAATAGCCAAAATAGTTAAAAGTCTCAATATACTTGAAAACTTAAAGTTTTACTCCTTCATAACCCATATGTTGAAGAGGAAAACACTTGGAAATGACGGAATGCCAACATTGCATAGCTAATTAATGGTGGAGCTCCAGTTAGAATCCAGGTAAGTGTCAGTACTAGGTTATTTGGAGAATGAACTGAAAAGGAATAATAAAATATATTCTATTCAGCTTTTCTGTCTAGGTTATATAAAACTATAGGAATTTAGTGCCAAAATTTAGAGATTCTTCTGACAAATCCTCAACATTTCCCTCACAACCTCTCAAATACATTTTGCTGTTGAAGCAGACTGGGTTTAATAAAATGGCTTGCACAGGTACATAAAGCATTAATAGCAGAACTGGAATTAAACCCCAGGCCACCATGACAATGTGATTCTGAAAACCTTGTGGATCACACTCCCTTTATCCAGTGTATGGATGGATGAGTAGATAAATGGGGATGAAAACTAAATGAATAATAGGGTGGGATGAAGGGGATGATTTGAGTGTTCTTTTTTATTTTTATTTTTTATTCTTATTCTGATTCTTTCTGGTATAAGGAAAATGTTCAAAAATAGATTGGGGTGATGGATGCACAACTATATGATGGTACTGTGAACAGTTGATTGCACCCCATGGATGATTGTATGGTATGTGAATATATCTCTATAAAACTGAATTAAAAATTCTAAACCCAGGCCACCAGACTCCCATGATTTCATCTCTTCTTTGTATGATGACACATCATTTCAGAGTTTTAGGATGATTCTTTCACTAGATACACTAACCACACTATGAAATCCTTTGACTTATTTTTCAGAGAAATTTAGATGTGTATTTCTTTGGTACAGGAAATCTTTCAAACCTGAATGTGATCACAGAAGGAGTAGACAACTAAAGCAATGCTTGTGGTGGTCTAATGGAAATTCCACATCAAAGAAATAGAAAGATTAAAGGTGGATAAAAATAGGAAGGAAGACTTGAAAGAAAAATAAATAATAGACAAGGCAGCAAAAGTTTGTAATAGTTATAATTAGACTCACTTACATTTATTAAGTATTGAGTGCCAATTGGGCCTGCACTATCTTACATGAACATGAATAAGCAAGTTGTGCTTATTTGTTTATATAGCCACACTATTCCTATTATGATATAAAACATTCATGAAAGGGATCACAGATGTGTACATAAGAGACAAATGAGATTAGTTTCGAAAGATTGAGTAAGATTCTGAAGACTGATTAAAGTTTGTAGAATCAAGGTAGTAGGAACTAGTACTAAAGTGTCCCTCTTGATTTGAAAGAAGTACCTGGGGGATAAAATGGGAAATCTTACTTTACAAAGAAAGAGGTAATCTTATAGGTGTTAGTATTCCAAAAGTAAGATGAAAATTGAAATAAAATTTAGCTAATATCTAAATTACCCACCTCATATGATATTATAAATGATCATGTACTTTTAGTACTCTAAGACTTCACAATCCTTCAAATATTGGTATTTCAGGCAGCACTATCATATGAGGGAATCTGTGCGTACTTAATTTATATGGTGAATTCTTCCAAATCAAGGATTATATTTTAGCTATTTTTATATCTTCTTGTGATACCTGAAATGTATGACTCTCAAAATATTTGGGATAAATATCAGGGACATTATCTGAATCTCAAAATAAATCCCTTCAATCCATTTATCTTATATACCACCAACCCATAGATGATACCTTCTCTTTCATCATAAAGAAAACTTAGCCTAATGACTATGAAGATACACAGTTTTCTATGACCACATCTATAAATTTATTTATAGCTGCATCTGCCATCAAATCATTCCCTAAAATGCAGTAGAAGAGGTGATCCTTCTGTTTATTGCCTTTGCTTTGCTCTTGTTTATTCCCTTATATCTTCTTAATAATAGTAAGCTTGATCCATCAGTTATTTCTTACCTCCTGCATGCACAACCTCATCTGTATTTGTCTCCTTACAAAGTTTATAGTTATGATCAATAACTTCCATTAAAAATAAAACATGGAGGGTTGTGGAAAGATGCTAGAGTAGGGAGTTCCAGGACTAGTTGTTCCACTAGAACAACTAATAAATAGGTAGGAGTGTCTTAAACACCTATTTTGAACTCCAGAGGCCAGTAGAACACTGTACAGCATCCAGGGAATAGCAGGAGGAAGAGGCTTATGAATTATGGTAAAGAACAGGAAGTTGCTTTCTCTGCACAGGGGCTACTGGTGCACATCCCCCCACTCTTGTGGTAGGCCACTGCTCCTGGTTAGTGTGCTGGTGAGAGAAAACACCTAAAAAATCCTCTTTCCCAAGACCATGTGTGTTCATGACTTATCACTGATCATAACTTTTAATTAGCAACTTTGTATAGCTGGAGGCCTGGCTATGAGAGTAGCTGATGTGTCCACCCACCCTAGATGAAGACAGCAGTAGGCATTGTTTCAACTGACCCTAGAGAAAAGCCACAGCAGAGGAGAATTATAGATGCTACATTTCCTGAGGGCTGTGGGGGGCAGTCAGTTGGAAGGCTGCATTTGCTGTATAGACTAAGAAAGCTGACCTTTGAGGAAATGTGGAAGAAGCTTTTGGCACCTTTCATGATCACCCCCAAGGGCACTTTGGAGCCAGAATATTCCCCCTTTGTGGGTCTCTGGCACTGTTTTGGCTGGGAAAGACTCACTTTGGAAAGTTCTTTCCCACAAGACCCTCGTCACAGAATTTGCCCTCCAGGCAAAAGCAGCCTGAGGTAACAAAATACCCTAAGAAACTATACAGGTGAACAGTCTGGGATAAAGGCTTGATGGCTTCAGACATCCAGGAGAGGTAGGTTAATATCCAGGAAACAGAGGAGAAACCAACTCCTGTAAACAGGAAACTCATAAACAATGAGCAAGCAAAAGCCCAGGACAAGACACAAGCCCAGAAAGACAGGGAAAAAAACATGCACACTGCATTAGCCTTGGACAGATCTTCCTGATAGGAGAGCTGAAACTCAAGAAAATCTCTGTTTTATCACTAGCTGAAACAGATATCTCATGGAATAAATCCAAGAGTTAACATTTTAAAATACTAGAACTTACAGTGTGCAAAAAAAAGGACACCAGACAGGGAATGATGGACCATCTAAAGGAAGAGGATAAAAATCCAGAAAACTCTAATGAACAAGACCAGAATGTGTACCTACCAAAAAATCCTTTAAAAATGCTTTCAAAATGTTCAAGGACACAATGGAAAATGCAGAGAAAGAACAAAAGGATATCAGGAAAACAATGAATAAGCAATATAAGAATCTTAGTAAAGGTATAGAACTTGTTACAAAGGACCAAAGAGAACTACTGGAGTTGAAACCAAAATAACAGAAATGAATGATACCCAGGGGGGTTTCAAGAGCAGATTGGAGCTGACAAAAGAAAGGATCTGTGCAGTGGAAGAAGACAAGACACTTGAAATGAGTCATGCTCAGGAACAGAAAGAAGAAAGATTTATAAACAACAAAAATAGACTAAGACACCTCTGGGACACCATCAAGCATACCTGTATGTTCATTATAAGAATCCCAGAAGGAGAAGTAAAAGATAAAGGCACAGAAGGAATAGTCAAAGAAATAATGACAGAGAAATTTCCAAACCTAGAAAAAGATGCCAAGAAGCCCAGAAAACCCCAAAAAGGATAAGCATGAAGAAAAATACATCCTATCATATATTGATTACACTATCAAATGCAAAGGACAAGGAGAGAGTGTTGAAAGCTGTAAGACAAAAGCAATATGTTATGTTTAAGGGAGTCCCAATTAGATTGAATCCCAATTTCTCATGAGAAACCATGAATGTGAGATGGCAGTGTGTTAAAATACCAAAATTGCTAAAGGAAAATAACCACCACCAAGAATTTTGTATATGGCAAGGCTTTCTTTCAATAATGAGAGAGAGATTAAGATATTCTCAGATAAACAAAAGTGGAGAGAATTTATCACCACTGGACTTGCCCTACAAGCAATACTAAGGGGAGTTCTTAAGACTGAAAAGAAAGGACACAAGACAGTGATTCAAAGTAGCATAGAGAAATAAAGACTTGTGGCAAAGGAAACCATGTGTGTAATTAAAATGTCAGTATTATTGTATTATATAGTTTGATATGTCACTCCACTTCTTACTGCCTACAGTTGTCAAAATGAAAATGCATAAAAAGTAATGATAAAGCTATAGTTTTGGACATACAATGTACAAAGATATACAAGTGGCAACAAGAAAAAAATGTTGGTGGAAAAGGATATAGGAAAAGCATATGTGCACACTACTGAAGTTAAGTTGGTATCAAACCAAATATAATTGTTATATATCTAGGATGTTAAATTTTAAACCTATCATAACCACAGTGAAAACAGATGAAAAATATATCCAGATAGAAATGAGAAGGCACTACTTGGTACAACACATAAAAGCAAATAAATATAAAATTAGCCTTTAGTGGAAGTGAAGGAAGTGAGGTTAGTCATTTAATGGTTGTGTTTTGAAACAATTAGAAAAAACACACTCATAGAGTCAGAATCTAAAAAATAGGTTACAGAGGATTGGGGGGGGCAGGAAGTTAAGGCTTAAAATGCATAGGGCTCTTACTTGGAATGATAGAAATATTTTGGTAATGGATGGTGGTGATGGTGGTGCAACATTGTCAACACAGTTAACAGCACTGAAATATATATCTGAATATGATTAAAAGGGGAAATGTCAGATTGTATATATGGTTACAGAATAAAAAGTTTAAAAAATTCCATGGAACTACACTACACAGTGAACCCTGGGTTAAGCCATGGACTTTAATTAATAGTACAATTATAAAAATATGCTCTCATCAATTGTAACAGATGTTCCACACCAACGCAAGGTATTGATGGTGGGGTAATATATAGGAATCTTCTTTTCTATGCTTGCTTGTTCTGTAAACCCACAACATCTCTAATGAAGGGAATAAAATGATTAAACCATTAAGTAGACATATTTAAAAAAACAAAAAAAAGCTACACACAAAATGTAAGTGCAAATGTGGAAATCGAAATAATATATGTAGAAAATATTACAAAAAGTTTGACCAAGAAAGGGAGCATAGAAATGGGACAGTAAGAATTAGGGAAGGAGGAGCAGGGTGTGGGTGGGCATTCCAAGCAGAGAGCATTGTGATCAAAGGCATGGGGGCTAAAACTTTTATGGAGAGTTCAGAGAACTACCAAAAGCTCAGTGTCAATGCAGCACAGAGTTCAAGGTGGGAAGGTTGAAAAATGAGACTGGAGAATTAGGATTATGGAAGGCCTTGTACCCCATAGTAAGGTACTGGGACTATAAGCTAAAGGCAATGGTTAACCATTGAAGAGTTTTAAGAAAGGGAGTGACATGTTCAGATTTGTATACCAGAAAGATCACTCTGGAAGCTGTGTGAAGAATTAAAATGGGGGCAATAGTAGAAGATAGACCTGTTAAGAGATTGCTGCAACTATCCAGTTAGGAGATTATGGTGTACTGGACTGGATAAATGGTGGTAGGAATAGAAATGTGAAAAATTAGGGGGGAGATAGAATTCCCAGGACTTGGGGTGGGGTGTAAGAGAAGGAAGATGCATATCTCAGAATTCTAACATGAGTAACTGATTACTAAGAGAATATAAGAAGATGAACAGGTTTGGAGTGGGGTGGAGCAGTTAATTAGTTAATTTGTTTAACTTGGGGAATACTGATTGCAATCATTTTTATAAATAGTTTAAAAATTAAGATATAATTCATTTACTATAAAGTCCACCACTTTAAAAGTGTACAATCTCACCATTTTTTCAATTCAGTTTTATTGAGATATATTCACATACCCTACAATCATCCACAGTGTACAGTTGTTCACAATACCATCATATAGTTGTGCATTCATCACCAAATTCAAGTTTTGAACATTTTCATTACTCCAAAAAATTAAATAAGAACAAAAATACAAGTAGAGAACACCCAAAACATCCCATCCCCCATCCCACCTATTATTCATTTAATTTTTGTTCCCATTATTCTACTCATCTGTACATACACTGGATAAAGGGAGTGTGAGCCACAAGGTTTGCATAATCACACAGTCACAGCATGTAAGCTACATAGTTATACAATCATCTTCAAGAATCAAGGCTACTGAGTTGCAGTTGTACAGTTTCAGGTATTTCCATCTAGCTACTCCAATACACTAAAAACTAAAAAGGAATATCTATATAATGCATAAGAATAATCTCCAGAATGGCACCTCAACTCCATTTGAAATCTCTCAGCCACTGAAACTTTATTTTGTTTCATTTCACTTCCCCCTTTTGGTGAAGAAGACTTTCTCAATCCCACAATGCCAGGTCCAGGCTCATCCCCAGGAGTCATGTCCCACATTACCAGGAAGACTTACACTCCTGGGAGTCATGTCCAACATAGAGGGGAGGGCAATGGGTTTACCTGCTGAGTGAGCTTAGAGAGAGAGCAAACTCACCATTTTGAAAGTGTGCAATTTAGTGCCATTTAGTATATTCACAAAATTATGCAATCAACACCACTCTCTAATTTGAGATAATTTTCATCACCCCAAAATTGACTCCAAACCCATTAGCAATCATTTACCATTCCCTAGCCCCATATCCCCTAGCAACTACTAATATACTTTGTTTATCTATGAATTTGTCTATTGTGGACATTTCATATATGTGAAATCATACAATATGTGACCTTTTGTTTCTTGTTTGATCCACTTAGCACAATGTTGTCAATGTTCATCAATGTTGCAACATATATTGGTACTTCGTTTTCATGGTCAAATAATATTCATTGTATGGATATACCACATTTTGTTTATCCATTCATATGCTAATGGGCACCTTTTGGCTCTTGTGAATAATTCTGCTATGAATATTGTCTTTCACATATCTGTTTTTGTCCCTGTTTTCTGTTCTCTTGGGTATAAACCTAGAGACAGTGTATCTTGCCAAAAGCTAACTCCTTATTTAACATTTTAAGGAGCAGCCAAACTGTTTTCCAATGTGACTGCACCATTTTACATTCCCACCATTAGTGTATGAGGGTTCTAATTTCTCCACCTCCTTATCAACATTCTTTTTTATTCTAGCCATCCTAGGATGTGTGACATGGCATCTCATTGTGGTTTTGATTTGTATTTCCTTGATAGCTAATGATGTTGAGCAGCTCCTCATTTGCTTATTGGCCATTTGTATATCTTCTTTGGAGAAATGTCTATTCAAGTCCTTGGCCATTTTTAAAATTAGATTATTTGTCTTTCTATTATTGAGTTATGATAGTTCTTAATATAGTCTAGGTAAAACTTCCTTATCAGATATATGATTTGCAAATAGTTTCTCCTGTTTTGTGGGAGAATTTTTAAATTTTGATGATGTACAAACTGTTATTTTTTTTTCTTTTGTAGCTTTTGCTTCTGGTATCATATCTTAAAACCCATTGCATAACCCAAGGTCATAAATATTTAGGCCTATGATTTATTTTAAGAGTTTTATACTTTTAGCTCTTTCATTTAAGTGTGTTCCATTTTGTGTTAATTTTTGTATGTGGTGTGAGGTAGGTTTTTGACGTGGATAGCTAGTTGTTTCAGCACATTTGTTGAAAGGACTATTCTTCCCCTGTTAAATGGTAACAAATACAAAAAATAAAGGTGGGGGACACAAGGTTATAGGAAAAGGATATGTGTATGCTATTGAAGTTAAGTTAGTGTCAAACCAAATATGCCCGTTAGGTATTTAGGTTATAAATTTTAACTGCATGGTAACCACAAGGAAAATAGAGGAAAGATATATTGAAATAGAAATAAGAAGGCAGTCAATATGGTACAACACACAAAAAGTAAAATATGTGAAAAACTAGGCATCAACAGAAGAAGTGAGCGACAAGAAAGGTATAAGGCCTGCAAAGGCAGTACAGAAGAAAAACCATCTTTATCAGTAGTGACTTTAAGTGTAAATGGAATAAACTTTCCAGTCAAAAGGAAGAGATATTCAGAATGGATAAAAAGGCATGACCCAACTATATGCTGTCTGCCAGAGGCACACATTAAAGACAAAGATGAAAGTAAGCTGAAAATGAAAGGCTGGAAAAAACATGTGAGGCAAGTGGTAACCAAAAGATAACTGGGAAAAGTATACTAATTTCAGAAAAAATAGGCTTTAGGTCAAAAACAGTTAGGAGGGACAAAGGCAGTCATTATATCCTGATAAAGAGAACAATTCAATAAGAATATTTAACAATTATAAATATATATGCATGTAACAGCAGAGCCCCAAAATATACAATGCAAACACTGACAGATTTGAAGGGAGAAATTGATGCTTTTACATCAATAGGAGACTTTTGTTCACTACTTTCAATAATAGATAAAACATCTAGTAAAAGGGTCAATTAACAAATGCAATACTTGAAAGACATTATAAACCAACCAGACCTAATTGACATATATAGAACACTTCACCCAAAAAAAAAAACTACACATTCTTTTTGAGTGCACATGGATCATTCCCCAGGATAGAACATATGTTATGTCACAAAACAAGTCTCAATAATTAAAAATATTGAACTCATACATGTATATTCTCTGAGATCAACATAAATCAATAACAGTGGGAGAGATTGAAAATTCATGAATGGTGCTGGGAAAACAGGATTTCCGTTTGTAAAAAAAAACAAAACAAAATCTTTTGTTGTTTCACAATCAAGTGTGATGTATCCTGTGGGCTTTTGATATATACTCTTTATAATGCTGATGGAGTCTCCTTATATACCTAGTGTTCTAAATGTTTATATCAAGAAGGGGTGCTGGATTTTGTCAAATGCCTTTCTATATCAATTGAAATTATCACATTTTTTTCCTCCATTGTGTTAATGTGGTGTATTACATTAATTTATTTTCTTATGCTGAACCACCATTTCATGTGAGGGATAAATTCCCCTTGATCATGGTGTATAATTCTTTTAATATGCTGGTGAACTTGGTTTTCTGGTATTTTTGAGGATTTTTGCATCCATATTCATAATAGATATTAGTATATAGTTTTCTTTTCTTGTGGTATCTTTATCCAGCTTTGGTATGAGGGTGATGTTGGCTTTGTGAAATGAGTTAGGAAGTGTTCCTTCCTCTTCAATTTTCTGGAAGAGTTTAAGCAGAACTGGAGTTAAGTCTTCTTGGAATGTTTGGTAGAATTCCCCCTTGAAGCCCTCTGTCCTGGTATTTTCTTTGTTGGGAGGATTTTAATGACTGATTCAATATCTTTACTAGTAATTGGCTTGTTGATCTTTTTCTTTGTGAGTCACTATAAGTAGTTTGTGTGTTTCTAAGAATCTGTCATTTCATCTAGGTTACCTAAATTATTGGCATACAATTGTTCATAGTATCCTCTTATAATTCTTTTTATTTGAAGGGGTTGGTAGTAATGTCCTTCTTTTCATTTCTGACTTTTATTTGTATCCTCTCATAATTTCTTTGTCAGTCTATCTAAAGGTTTGTCAATTTTATGGATCTTTTCATAGAGCCAACTTTTGGTTTAATTGATTATATTGGTTGTTTGTTTTTTTGCTATTTCATTTATTTCCACTCTAATCGTTATTTCCTTCCATAACTTTGGGTTCAGTTTGGTGTTCTTTTTCTAGTTCTTCTAGTTTTGATGTTAGGTCTCTGACTGAAGTCTTTTTTCTTTTTAAAGTAAACATTTGGAGCTATAAATTTCCATCAAAGTGCTTCCTTTGCTGCATCTGATAACTTTTATGTTGTATATTCATTTTCATTCACTTGAAGATATTTATTTCACTTGTGATTCTCTCTTTAAACCTTTGGTTTCTTAATTTCCACCCTTACAAATTTTTCTTTTCTCCTTCATTATTGATTTCTCACTTCATTTCATTTTGGTCAAAGAATTTACATTGTATGATTTCAATATTTGTGAATTTATTGAGAATTGTTTTATGACCCAACATATATTCTTCCTGGAGAATGACCCATGTGCACGTGAGAAGAATACATATTCTGTTTTTCTTTGGTGCAGTATTCTATATATGTGTGTTAGTTCTATGGTTTAGTGTATCATTCATGTCCTATACTTTCTTATTGATTTTCTGACTAGATGTTCTATATATTATTGACAGTGATGTGTTACGGTCTCCTACTATTAATGTAGAACTGTCAATTTCTCCCTTCAAAACTGTTAGTATTTTTTTCACAGGTTTTGGGCTCTGCTTTTGGTGCATATATATTTATAAATGATACATCTTCCTTTTGAATCTTCCCCTTTATGAGTATTTGAAGACCATATCTTTGTCCTTTTTTGACTTAAGGTCTGTTTTATCTCATTAGTATAGTCACCCCAACTCTCTTTTACTTTTTACTTGCATGGTGTATTTCTTCCATCCTTTTACTCTCAGCCTAGTTGTATGATTGAATTTAAGATGAATCTCTTGCAGGCAGCATATAGTTGGGTCATACATTTTTATCCACTGCAAATCTCTGCTTTTGCCTGGAGAATTTAATCACTTTACATTTAAAGTCACTATTGATAATTTAGGACTTTGCCATTTTTCTATTTAGCCTTTGCAAGTCTTATAAGTTTTTTGTCTCTTACTTCCATTTGAAACCTAATTTTATATTTATTTGCATTTCTGTGTTGTAACATATTGAGTGCCTTCTCATTTCTATCTGGATATATTTTACATCTTTTTTCCTTATGGTTACAATGGGGTTAAAATTTAACATCCTAAACATATAGCAATCATGTTTGTTTTGATGCCAACTTAACTTCAACAACATGCACATATAATTTTCCTATACCCCCTGTCACCCAACCATTTTTTTGTACTTTTTACCACTTATATCTTTGTACTTTATACTCAAAAACCTAAATTTATCATTACTTTCTATGCCTTTTCATTTTAGCAACTACAGGAAGTAAGAAGTGGAGTGACATATCACACAGTACAATACAATAATACTGGCATTCGTAATTACCCAAATGGTTACCTTGCCATAGGTCTTTATTTCTCTATGCTGCTTTGAATCACTATCTAGTATCATTTCCTTTTATTCTGAAGAATTCCCTGTAGCATTACTTTTAAGGCAGGTTTACTGGTGATTAATTTCCTAATCTTTTATTTATCTGAGTATGTCTCAAGCTCCCCCACATTTTTGAAAGAGAGTCTCTCCAGAGATGAAGCTCTTGACTGGCAGTTGTTTTCTTTCAGCACTTTGAGTATTTCAATCCTCTGCCTTCATGTCTTCACGGTTTCTGATGAGAATTTTGCATTCAGTCCACTTGTGACTCCCTCCTACATAATACATTGCTTTGATCTTGCAGATTTTAGAACCCTCTCCTGGTCCTTTGCATTTGATAGTGTGATCAATATATAATGGGGTATATTTTTCTTCAGGTTTATCCTAGTTGGTATTCACAGAGCTTCTTTGATGTGCATATGCACATCTGCTAAGTTTGGGGAGTTATCTGTCATTATTTCTTTGACTATTCCTTCTGTCCTTTTCTCTCTTTCATCTCCCTCTGGGACTGCCATAAAGCATATATTTATGTGATTGATGGTGTCACATAGTTGTCTTAGTCTTTTTATTATAATATTCTTGATTACTGGAAATAGAGTCATTAGTGCCTTTGAATCTAATCAGAGTAGGGAGTAAAAAACCAATTGTAAAAACCCATTTTAAGATTGTGTTTCTCAAGAACCTCTTCCAATACCAAGGCTGTATTAATCAGCATTCTCTAGGGAAACAGAAGCCACAGGATAAATATATAAATATTATGAGATTTTATAAAAGTGTCTCATGCAAATGTGGAGAGTCATGAGTCCAAATTCCATAAGGCAATCTCCAAGTGACACTCTGATGAAGGTCTTTGATGAATTTCCCAGGAGAGGCTGACTGGATGAAATAGAGAAGTTCTCTCCTCTGACTACTGAAGCTATCACCTCCCCTTTAAAAGCCTTCAACTGATTAGATTAAATGCCCATCATTGCAGAACACACTCCTCTTAGCTGACTACAGATGTAATCAGCCATAGATGCAATTAATATACTGATGACATAAGTCCACAAAATGTCCTTGCATCAACAGATAGGTCAGTGCTTGCAGGGCCAGACAACTGGGCAACATCACCTGGCCAAGTTGACACATGGACCTAACCATCCCTCTTAGCCACTGAAACTATTTTGTTTCATATCTTTTTCTCCTTTTGGTCAAGAAAGCATTGTCAATCCCACAATTCCAGGGACAGGCTCATCCCTGGGCATCATTCCCATGTTGCCAGGTAGACTTACACCCCTGGGAGTCATGATCCACATAGGAGAGGGTTGTGTTTTTATTTGGAGAATTGGCTGAGAGCCAGTCCACATCTGAACAATGAAGGAGCTTCTCTGGGAGTTACTCTTAGGCATAATTATAAGTAGGTTTAGTTTTTCCTTTGCAGGAATAAGTTTCATAAGGGCAGGCTCCAAGATCAAGGGCTTGACTTATAAAATTGGATGTTCCTAATGCTTGTGAGAATGTCAGGAATTCCCTATATGGGGAAGTTTAATTTTTCCACATTTTTCCCCAGTCCTTCAAGGGGACTTTGCAAGTACTTTTTTTAATTTTCTGCACAAAATACTCCGTGATATATTGGGTTATTATATTGACTTGTCCAGAGTAAGAAGATCACATTCCCTATTCTAGATTCCATGTAATTATAGTGCTTAAACAAACTGACCATGCAGATTAAATTAGATAGTGTGCTACAGAAAATATAAAATTTTCATGAAATAAACATCTCTTACTTTGGTGTCACACAGAAGTTGAATTTTAAAACTACAGTCAATATCATCCATTACCCTGCATTCTGGTTTACTTTAGTCCTAACCAAATCTGTTTTATTTATATTGCTAATTGAGGACTGATCTCTTTTTCAGATTCTTTAGCAATTGCTGTATGGACTAATACTGACTTTCAGAGCTGCACATACCCAAAGTTCCAGGGAACTATCAGGTTATAATCAAAGAGCTCAGCATTTCAGAATTTTGAAATAATACTTAAAACTCAGGAATAGATGTGACTCCTGTAAGAGCTTACAATCTAGGGACCTTTACTATAAGCCTTACTGAACATTCTGTACTCCTTAATCATCAACTGCCCAGTCACTGCCAATGTTCTATCCCCTGATATCCTATGTTCTTGGATTCAATTTTCAGCTTTTTCTCATCATTTTTAGATTATATTAGTGAGGGTTTACAATATTTGCCCTTTTGTTTCTGGCTTATTTTACTCAACATAATATACTGAAGGTTCATTCACCTAGTTGCATGCCTCACAACTTTATTCCTTTTTGCAGCCTCTCAATATTCCACTTTATGTATACACCACAGTTCTCACTTCTGTTCATCCATTGACCGCCTCAATCAATTGCAAATCATGAATAATGCCAACATTAACACCAGTATGCAAATGTCTATTCATGTCTCCGCTTTCAGTTCTACCAAGTATAAAGCAAATACCAGGGTTGCAGGATCATACTGAAACCCTATACTTATCCTCTTGTGCAACCAGCACACTGCCTTGCAGAGGGCTGTACCATTCTACTTCACTACTAACAGTGAATAGTTATCTCTCTCTCTGCACATCTTCAACAGCACTTGTATCTTTCTGTTTATTTTTTAAACAGTTATATTCACACACCATGTAATCCATCCTAAGTGTACATTCAATTGCTCCCAGTATAATCACATAGTTATGTATTCACCACTGCAGTATAAATGAGAAAATTCCATTACTTCTGCAAATAAAGAAGAGGAAAAGAAAAAAATAATAACAATAAATGAATAATATAAAGTATAAAAAAATAAAAAGGAGAAACAACAAGAACAAAAATCCCATAGCCCTCCCTTATATCACCCTTTTATTGACATATAGCTTTGGTATATTGCCTTAGTTACAATTAATGGAAGAATACTACAATGTTACTGTTAACTATAGATGCTAGTTTGCATTCATTGTATGTTTTCAATATACCATCCTATTTCAACACCTTGCAATGGTGGAATTCATTTGTTCTCCTTCATGCAAAACTTTTTTGTGCTTGTACATTTAATCAACATCTTTGCCCACTCTAGGTTTTGCTACATTGTACCATCCCAGATTTTCTCCTCTATCTTTCCTTCCTGTATGATATACGCTCCTAGCCTTCCTTATTCAACCATACTTGCACTCAGCTTTGTTCATTATACTTGCAATATTGTGCTACAATCAGATAGTATTGAGCTATCCATTTCTGGATCTTACAATCAATCCTGTTGAACATTCTGTACTCCTTCAGCATCAAGTGCCCAATCTCTATTCTCTTTCTAGCTCCTGAAAACCTGTGTTCTTAACTTTACCTCTCAGGGTTTGCTCATTATCCTTAGTTCATATCAGTGGGAACATACAGTATTTGTTACTTTATTTCTGGCTAATTTTGCTCAACATAGTGTCCACAAGGTTAATCTATGTTGTTGAATGTGTCATGACTTTATTCCATTTCACTGCTGTTTAGTATTCCATGGCAAGAATATACCACAGTTTCTTTTTTTTTTTTTTATCATCATTTTATTGAGATATATTCACATACCATGCAGTCATACAAAACAAATTGTACTTTCGATTGTTTACAGTACCATTACGTAGTTGTACATTCATCACCTAAATCAATCCCTGAAACCTTCATTAGCACACACACAAAAATAACAAGAATAATAATTAGAGTGAAAAAGAGCAATTGAAGTAAAAAAGAACACTGGGTACCTTTGTCTGTTTGTTTCTTTCCCCTACTTTTCTACACATCCATCCATAAACTAGACAAAGTGGAGTTTGGTCCTTATGGCATTCCCAATCCCACTGTCACCCCTCATAAGCTACATTTTTATACAACTGTCTTCGAGATTCATGGGTTCTGGGTTGTAGTTTAATAGTTTCAGGTATCCACCACCAGCTACCCCAATTCTTTAGAACCTAAAAAAGGTTGTCTAAAGTGTGCGTAAGAGTGCCCACCAGAGTGATCTCTCAGCTCGTTTTGGAATCTCTCTGCCACTGAAGCTTATTTCATTTCCTTTCACATTCCCCTTTTGGTCAAGAAGATGTTCTCCATCCCACGATGCCGGGTCTACATTCCTCCCCGGGAGTCATATTCCACGTTGCCAGGGAGATTCACTTCCCTGGGTGTCTGATCCCACGTAGGGGGGAGGGCAGTGATTTCACCTTTCAAGTTGGCTTAGCCAGAGAGAGAGGGCCACATCTGAGCAACAAAGAGGCATTCAGGAGGAGACTCTTAGGCACAAATATAGGGAGGCCTAGCCTCTCCTTTGCAGCAACCGTCTTCCCAAGGGTAAAACTTATGGTAGAGGGCTCAACCCATCAAACCACCAGTCCCCTATGTCTGTGGTCATGTTAGCAACCATGGAGGTGGGGTAGGCGAATACCCCTGCATTCTCCACAGGCTCCTCAAGGGGGCACTACATCTTTTTTTTTTTTTCCTTGTTTGTCTTTTTTCTTTTTTTTTTTTTTTAACTTTCCCATCTTTTTTAAATCAACTGTATGAAAAAAAAAGTTAAAAAGAAAACAAACATACAATAAAAGAACATTTCAAAGAGACCATAACAAGGGAGTAAGAAAAAGACAACTAACCTAAGATAACTGCTTAACTTCCAACATGTTCCTACTTTACCCCAAGAAAGTTACATAATATAGCAACATTTCAGTGAACTTGTTCCTACTACATCCATCAGAAATTAACAGACCATAGTCATTTCTGGGCATCCCCAGAACGTTAAATAGCTTATCTGTTCTTCTTGGATTATTGTTCCCCCTTCCTTAATTGCTCTCTACTGCTAGTTCCCCTACATTCTACATTATAAACCATTTGTTTTACATTTTTCAAAGTTCACATTAGTGGTAGCATATAATATTTCTCTTTTTGTGCCTGGCTTATTTCGCTCAGCATTATGTCTTCAAGGTTCATCCATGTTGTCATATGTTTCACCAGATCGTTCCTTCTTACTGCCGCGTAGTATTCCATCGTGTGTATATACCACATTTTATTTATCCGCTCATCTGTTGAAGGACATTTGGGTTGTTTCCATCTCTTGGCAATTGTGAATAATGCTGCTATGAACATTGGCGTGCAGATATCTGTTCGTGTCACTGCTTTCCGATCTTCCGGGTATATACCGAGAAGTGCAATCGCTGGATCGAATGGTAGCTCTATATCTAGTTTTCTAAGGAACTGCCAGACTGACTTCCAGAGTGGCTGAACCATTATACAGTCCCACCAACAATGAATAAGAGTTCCAATTTCTCCACATCCCCTCCAGCATTTGTAGTTTCCTGTTTGTTTAATGGCAGCCATTTTAACCGGTGTTAGATGGTATCTCATTGTGGTCTTAATTTGCATCTCTCTAATAGCTAGTGAAGCTGAACATTTTTTCATGTGTTTCTTGGCCATTTGTATTTCCTCTTCAGAGAACTGTCTTTTCATATCTTTTCCCCATTTTATAATTGGGCTGTCTGTACTATTGTCATTGAGTTGTAGGATTTCTTTGTATATGCAAGATATCAGTCTTTTGTCAGATACATGGTTTCCAAAAATTTTTTCCCATTGAGTTGGCTGCCTCTTTACCTTTTTGAGAAATTCCTTTGAGGTGCAGAAACTTCTAAGCTTGAGGAGTTCCCATTTATCTATTTTCTCTTTTGTTGCTTGTGCTTTGGGTGTAAAGTCTAGGAAGTGGCCTCCTAATACAAGGTCTTGAAGATGTTTTCCTACATTATCTTCTAGGAGTTTTATGGTACTTTCTTTTATATTGAGATCTTTGGTCCATTTTGAGTTAATTTTTGTGTAGGGGGTGAGGTAGGGGTCCTCTTTCATTCTTTTGGATATGGATATCCAACTCTCCCAGCCCCATTTGTTGAAAAGACCATTATGGCTCAGTTCGGTGACTTTGGGGGCCTTATCAAAGATCAGTCGGCCATAGATCTGAGGGTCTATCTCTGAATTCTCAATTCGATTCCATTGATCTATATGTCTATCTTTGTGCCAGTACCATGCTGTTTTGGCAACTGTGGCTTTATAATAAGCTTCAAAGTCAGGGAGTGTAAGTCCTCCCACTTCGTTTTTCTTTTTTAGAGTGTCTTTAGCAATTCGAGGCATCTTCCCTTTCCAAATAAATTTGATAACTAGCTTTTCCAAGTCTGCAAAGTAGGTTGTTGGAATTTTGATTGGGATTGCATTGAATCTGTAGATGAGTTTGGGTAGAATTGACATCTTAATGACATTTAGCCTTCCTATCCATGAACATGGAATTTTTTTCCATCTTTTAAGGTCCCCTTCTATTTCTTTTAGTAGAGTTATGTAGTTTTCTTTGTATAGGTCTTTTACATCTTTGGTTAAGTTTATTCCTAGGTACTTGATTTTTTTAGTTGCTATTGAAAATGGTATCTTTTTCTTGAGTGTCTCTTCAGTTTGTTCATTTCTAGCATATAGAAACATTACTGACTTATGTGCATTAATCTTGTATCCCGCTACTTTGCTAAATTTGTTTATTAGCTCTAGTAGGTGTATCGTTGATTTCTCAGGGTTTTCTAGATATAAGATCATATCATCTGCAAACAATGACAGTTTTACTTCTTCTTTTCCAATTTGGATGCCTTTTATTTCTTTGTCTTGCCGGATTGCCCTGGCTAGCACTTCCAGCACAATGTTGAATAACAGTGGTGACAGCGGGCATCCTTGTCTTGTTCCTGATCTTAGAGGGAAGGCTTTCAGTCTCTCACCATTGAGTACTATGCTGGCTGTGGGTTTTTCATATGTGCTCTTTATTATGTTGAGGAAGTTTCCTTCAATTCCTACCTTTTGAAGTGTTTTTATCAAAAAGGGATGTTGGATTTTGTCAAATGCTTTTTCAGCATCTATTGAGATGATCAATTGATTTTTCCCTTTTGACTTGTTAATGTGTTGTAATACATTGATTGTTTTTCTTATGTTGAACCATCCTTGCATGCCTGGAATGAACCCCACTTGGTCATGGTGTATGATTTTTTTAATGTGTCTTTGGATTCGATTTGCAAGTATTTTGTTGAGGATTTTTGCATCTATATTCATTAGGGAGATTGGCCGGTAGTTTTCCTTTTTTGTAGCATCTTTGCCTGGTTTTGGTATTAGATTGATGTTAGCTTCATAAAATGAGTTAGGTAGTGTTCCATTTTCTTCAATGTTTTGAAAGAGTTTGAGTAAGATTGGTGTCAGTTCTTTCTGGAAAGTTTGGTAGAATTCCCCTGTGAAGCCATCTGGCCCTGGGCATTTATTTGTGGGAAGATTTTTGATGACTGATTGGATCTCTTTGCTTGTGATGGGTTGGTTGAGGTCTTCTATTTCTTCTCTGGTCAGTCTAGGTTGTTCATATGTTTCCAGGAAATTGTCCATTTCTTCTACATTATCCAGTTTGTTGCCATACAGTTGTTTATAATATCCTCTTATAATTTTTTTAATTTCTTCAGGATCTGCAGTTATGTCACCTTTTTCATTCATTATTTTGTTTATATGGGTCTTCTCTCTTTTTGATTTTGTCAGTCTAGCTAGGGGCTTGTCAATTTGTTGATCTTCTCAAAGAACCAACTTTTGGTGATATTTATCCTCTATTGTTTTTTTGTTCTCTATGTCATTTATTTCTGCTTTAATCCTTGTTATTTCTTTTCTTGTACTTGGTTTAGGGTTGGTTTGCTGTTCATTTTCTAGCTTCTTCAGTTGATCCATTAGTTCTTTGATTTCGGCTCTTTCTTCCTTTTTAATATATGCGTTTAGTGCTATAAATTTCCCCCTTAGCACTGCTTTTGCTGCATCCCATAGGTTTTGGTATGTTGTGTTCTCATTTTCATTCGTCTCTATATATTTAGCAATTTCTCTTGCTATTTCTTCTTTAACCCACTGATTGTTTAGGAGTGTGTTGTTTAACCTCCAGGTATTTGTGAATTTTCTAAGTCTCTGATGGTTATTGACTTCTAATTGTATTCCATTGTGGTCAGAGAATGTGCTTTGAATAATTTCAATCTTTTTAAATTTATTGAGGCTTGTTTTATGTCCCAGCATATGATCTATTCTGGAGAAAGTTCCGTGAGCACTAGAAAAGTATGTGTATCCTGGTGATTTGGGATGTAATGTCCTGTAGATGTCTGTTAAATCTAATTCATTTATCAGATTGTTTAGGTTTTCAATTTCCTTATTGGTCTTCTGTCTGGTTGATCTATCTATAGGAGAGAGTGATGTGTTGAAGTCTCCCACAATTATTGTGGAAACATCAATTGCTTCCTTTAGTTTTGCCAGTGTTTCTCTCATGTATTTTGTGGCACCTTGATTGGGTGCATAGACATTTACGATTGTTATTTCTTCTTGCTGAATTGCCCCTTTTATTAGTATGTAGTGGCCTTCTTTGTCTCTCAAAACATCCCTGCATTTGAAGTCTATTTTATCTGAGATTAATATTGCTACACCTGCTTTCTTTTGGCTGTAGCTTGTATGAAATATTTTTTTCCATCCTTTCACTTTCAGTTTCTTTGTGTCCCTGTGTCTAAGATGAGTCTCTTGTATGCAACATATTGATGGTTCATTTTTTTTGATCCATTCTGCGAATCTATATCTTTTAATTGGGGAGTTTAATCCATTTACATTCAACGTTAAAACCGTGAAGGCATTTCTTGAATCGGCCATCTTATCCTTTGGTTTATGTTTGCCATATTTTTCCCTCTCTCTATTAATATCCTTTATTGTACCCATACCGAATCTCTTTAGTACTGAACCTTTCTCCAAGTCTCTCTGTCCTGTCTTTGTTTCTCTGTCTGTAGGGCTCCCTTTAGTATCTCCAGTAGGGAAGGTCTCTTGTTAGCAAATTCTCTCAGCATTTCTTTGTCTGTGAAAAATTTAAGCTCTCCCTCAAATTTGAAGGAGACCTTTGCTGGATAAAGTATTCTTGGCTGGAAATTCCTCTCACTCAGAATTTTAAATATATCGTGCCACTGCCTTCTTGCCTCCATGGTGGCTGCTGAGTAGTCACTACTTAGTCTTATGCTGTTTCCTTTGTATGTGGTGAATTGCTTTTCTCTTGCTGCTTTCAGAACTTTCTCCTTCTCTTCTATGTTTGACAGTGTGATCAGTATATGTCTCGGAGTGGGTTTTTTTGGATTTATTCTATTTGGAGTTCGCTGAGCATTTATGATTTGTGTATTTATGTTGTTTAGAAGATTTGGAAAGTTTTCCCCAACAATTTCTTTGAATACTCTTCCTAGACCTTTACCCTTTTCTTCCCCTTCTGGGACACCAATGAGTCTTATATTCGGACGTTTCATATTATCTATCATATCCCTGAGGTCCATTTCGAGTTTTTCAATTTTTTTCCCCATTCTTTCTTTTATGCTTTCATTTTCCATTCTGTCATCTTCTAGGTCACTGATTCGTTGTTCAACTTCCTCTAGTCTTGTACTATGAGTGTCCAGAATCTTTTTAATTTGGTCAACAGTTTCTTTAATTTCCATAAGATCATCCATTTTTTTATTTAGTCTTGCAATGTCTTCTTTTTGCTCTTCTAGGATCTTCTTGATTTCCTTCATATCCCGTACTATGGTCTCATTGTTCATCTTTAGTTCTTTGAGTAGCTGCTCTAGGTGCTGTGTCTCTTCTGGTCTTTTGATTTGGGTGCTTGGGCTTGGGTTATCCATATCGTCTGGTTTTTTCATATGCTTTATAATTTTCTGTTGTTTTTGGCCTCGTGGCATTTGCTGAACTTGATAGGGTTCTTTTAGGGTTTGTAGACCTATTGAAGTCCTTATCTCTAATTTATCAGATCTACAGCTTCGTGGAGTACACTTTCTCTAACTAACCAGCAGGTGGCATCCACGAGCCACCTGTTCTCCACAAGCCAGTTCTCCCCTGCTTAGCCTTTTTGGTGAGTGGGGGAGTGAGTCTTGTGGGGCCCAATTGGTGTACCAAGCTTGCGTGTGTAGTTGGTGTTGCCTGCCCTGTATGTGGGGCGTGTTTCTGGGCAGTCGGGGAGGGGGGGTGGCCCTAACAATCAAATCTCCCTGATGATCCTAGAGTTTTAAAGCTGCTGCAATAGTCTAATCCTTCAGTTCAGTCCTGCCACAGTTTGCCTCTGCCACTGACCCACAAGTCTTTGGTATTGGCGTATGGCTCCTGAGACTTGCAAGTGGGCCCCTCTTCCAGGCTGTGCACCCCGGGTCCTCTGTTGAGGGATGACTGTGCTATGTCACAGGTGAGTGCCGTCCCCCCAGGGCAGTTCTGGGCTGCTGGGCTGTGTAGGGAGGCTCCCAGTCTGCTCAAATGATGGCTGAATGGGGCTTTGTTAATTCACACTGCTCCACCTTCCCAGCTCTGGGACATTCAGCTGAGGTTGCAGGGAAGGCTAATGTCCACGCCCAGTTTTGTGGTGTGTGCCTGTTATTTGAAGCACTTCCGTCACACTGGGTTGTCTGGGGCAGCTCTGGGCTATGGGGCTGGCGATGGGCAGGAGTGTTTCCTGTCCACCAGGATGGTGGCTGTGAGCCGACACCCCCCTTTTCTTGGGAAGTTGTGTTGTTTAGTGAATTTTCTCTGCCACTGGATTATTGCCTTTTGTCTCAGAGCTCTCTTAGTTCTGCTCTTGACTTGACGTGCCCAAATTGCAATTCTTTGAAGCTTTCTGTATTGGGCTTCTTAGAGTAATTGTTTTAGAAAAAGAAAAAAGGATTTAAAAAAAAAAAAAAAAAAAAAGAAAAAAAAAATGGCCCTCCTCAGAGATCTAATGGGTTATTGAAATGCTAATAGACAAAGCAACCAGAGCCATTAAGGAAAGGTCCACAGGGCAGAGAGATCAGCTTTGCTTGGGGATTTGCATATGCGCCTCAAGGCCTGAGCTCCGCCCTTCCCCTTTCTGTGTTCACCAGAACTCCAAAAATCCTCTGCTTTTATTTTGGAGTTTTTCGTGTTGTTTTTTTTCTATGCCTGTCTCCTCTCTGCTGGGCTGGCTGCTCTCAGAGTCTCTGGTGTCTGGTCTCAGTCTATCTATGGTTGGAGTTTGAATCAGTAGAATGAGTTTCCGATAAGAGCAGCCACTGCAGTTCTCCCTTCTCCTTCCCGGAGCTGACAGCCCCTCCTCCCCCGGGACTGAGCCTGGCAGGGAGGGGCGCGGGTCCCCTGGCCGCAAAAACTTACAGATTTCGCTGATCTCAGCAGTTCCACGTTTTCATGAGTGTTGTATGAAGTATGCCCAAAGACAGATTGCTCTGTGGTGTCCAGTCCACGCAGTTCCTGGCTTTTTACCTACTTTCCTGGAGGAGTAACTAAAACTTACAGCTCACCAGTTTGCCATCTTGCCCCACCTCCTACCACAGTTTCTTTATCAACTCATCTGTTGATGGACAATTGAACTATTTTTATCTTTTGGAAATCATGAATAATGCCACTATAATCATCAGTGTACAAATATCCATTCATGTAATAGTCTTCAGTTTTCTGAGTATATACCTAGTAATGGGATTACTGGAGCATATGGCAATTCTATACTTATCTTCCTGACAAACTGCCAAACTGACTTCCAGAGTGTTTGCACATCCCCACCAACAGTGGATAAATGTACCTCTCTCTCCACATCCTCTCCAGCACTTGTAGTTTTCTGGTTTCTTGATAATGACCATTATAGTAGATGTGAGATAATACCTCATAATTTCAGTTTGCATTGTCCTATTTAATAGCCAATGAATTTTAGCATCTTTTTATACGTTTTTGAGTCATTTTTATTTCCTCTTTGGAAAACTGTCTTTCCATGGCTTTTGCCCATGTTTTAATTGGGTTATTTGTCTTTTTATTGTTGAGTTGAAGGATCCCCTTCTATATTCTTGATTTAAAACCCTTATCTGAAATGTGGTCTCCAAATATTGTCTCCCATTTTGTATGCTTCCTTTTTAATTTCATAATGAAGTCCTTTGTTGCACATAAGTATTCAATTTTGAGGCAGTCACATTTATCTATTCCTTCCTTCATTGATTATCCTTTGGGAGTAAGGGTGAGGAAATCCCCTCCTATGAGAAAGCCTTTAAGATATTTCCTGATATTTTCTTCTAAAATGTTTATGATCTTAGCTCTAAGGTTTAGGTCTTTGATCCATTTTTAGTTAATTTTTGAATAAGCTGTGAGAGAGGGGTCTTCTTTCATTCCTTTGGATACACATATCCAGTGCTGCAAGCACTGTTTGTTGAAGAGACAGCTCTGTCCCAGTTGAGTCAACTTGAATACCTTAACAAGATCAGTTGTCCATAGATGAGAGGGTCTCTTTCTGAACACTCAATTCTACTCCGTTCATCAGTATACCTATGTTCATTCTTGTACAAGGCTGTTTTGACAACTGTAGCTTTGAAATAGGCTTAACATCAGGATATGTGAGAGCACACACTTTGTTTTTCTTTTGCAAGAAATTTTTAGCTATTTGGGGAATTGTACCCTTCAAAATAAATTTGATTATTGGTTTTACTATTTCTGCAAAGTAAGTTCTTGAGATTTTAATTGGTATTGCATTGAATCTGTTAATAAATTTGGGATAAAATGACATCTTAACTATATTTAGTCCTCCAATCCATGATGAGGTATGTCCTTTCATTTATTTAGGTCTTCCTTGATTTCTTTTAATGATTTTTTATAATTTTCTGTGCTTAGGTCTTTTATGTTTGTGGTTAAATTTATTCCTAAATATTTGATTCCTGTGATTGCTATTGTAAACAGAATTTTTTTTCTTGATTTCTTCCTCAGATTGCTGCTTACTAATGTCAAAACAGTGCTGATTTTTCTCAAGTTGATCTTGTATCCTGCCATTTTCCTGTACTCATTAATTACATTTATTAGCTGTGGTAGCTTTACTGTAGATTTTTCAGATTTTTCTGCATATGGGATCATGTCACCTGCAAATAGTGATAATTTTACTTCTTTCTTTCTAATTTGGATGTCTTTTATTTCTTTTTCATGCTTAATTGTTCTAGTTTGAACTTCCTCTGCAATGTAGAATAACAATGGTGACAGTGGGCATCCTTGCCTTTTTCTGATCTTTTAGGGAAATATTTCAGTCTTTCCCCCATTTGGGTAGGATGTTATCTGTGGATTTTTCATATATTCCTTTTATCAGGTTGATGAAGTTTCCATCCATTCCTATCCTTTGCTGTATTTTCATCATGAAAGGGTGTTGAATTTTGTGAAATGCCTTTTCTGCATCAATTGAGATGATCATATGTTTTCTTCTCTTTGATTTATTGATATGGTTATTACACTAATTGATTTCCTTGTATTGACCCATCCTTGCATATGTGGAATAAAACTATTTGGTTATGGTGTTCAATTCTTCTAATGTGTTCCTGGATTTGATTTGTAAGTACTTGTTGAGGATTTTTGCATCTATATTGTTTAAAGATATTGGTCTGTAATTTTCTTTTCTTGTAGTATCTTTGTCTGGCTTTGGTATTAGGGTGATGTTGGCTTCATAGAATGTTAGGTAGCACTCCCTTCAATTTTTTGAAGAGTTTGAGCAGTATTTGTAATAATTCTTTTTTCAATGCTTGGTAGAATTCACATTTGAAGCCATCAAGTACTGGGCTTTCCTCTCTTGGGAGGTTTTTGATAATTACTTGTGATTGGCTTGTTGAAGTCTTCTATTTTTTTTCTTGAGTCAGTTTTGGCCATTCATGCTTTTCTAGGAAGCTGTCTATTTCATCTAAGTTGTCTGTTTTGTTAGCATATAGCTGCTCATATCATCCTCTCATTGTTTCCTTTATTTCTGTGGGTTCAATAATATCCCCTCTACCATTTCTGATTTTATTTATTTGCAAATTCTTTCCTTGTCAGCCCTGCTAAGGGTTCATCGATTTTATTGATTTTCTCAGAAAACCACCTTCTGGTTTTGTAGATTTTCTCTATAGTTTCCCTGTTCTCAATGTCATTTATTTCTGTTCTAATCTTTGTTATTTCTTTCCTTCTGTTTGCTTTGGGTTTAGTTTGCTAATCTTTCTCTAGTTCTCCAGGTGAGCACTTAATTCCTTGATTTTAAATGTCTTCTTTTTAAATGTAGGAATTTAAGGCAATAAACTTCCCTCTAAGCACTGCTTTTGTAGCATCACATATTTTTTAAAATTATTCATCCATTTTATTACTTGAAAATATTCTGAAAAAATCTTATTCTTTAAATACTAATTTAAATTGGGTCAGCATTCTGTTTTCCAAATTCTAGTTTTTCCGTGTTTTAATAGCCTTTTTTAAAATGAAATTTTGTTGAGACATACTCACACACCTTATAACCCAACTAAAGTATACAATGAGTGTCCCACAGTATCATCATTTAGCTGTGTATTCATCACAACAATCAATTTTTGAGCATTTTCATTACTGCAAAATAATATATATATATATTTAAAAAAGAAAACAATAAAAAAAATCTCAAGTCATCCAATACTCCTTCTCCCCCCTATTATTTATATGTTTTTTTTTCATTATTTTATTACTCATCTGCCCATACAATGGTTAAAGGGAGTGTCATTCACCAGGTTTTCACTATCATGTAGTCACACTATAAAAGTTCCATAGTTTTAAAAGCATCATCAAGAATCAAGTCTACTGGATTACCATTCAACAGGTTCAGTTATTTCCTTCTAGCAATTCAAATACACTAGAAACTAAAACTGAGTATCTGTATAATGCATAAGAATAACCTTCAGATTGATATCTCAACTCTATTTTAGCTCTCTCAGCCTCTGAAACTATTTTGTTCATTTCTTTCCCCTCTTTTGGTCAAGATGGCATTCTGAATCCCACAAGCCAGGGCCAGGCTCATTGCTGGGAGTCCTGTCCCTCATTTCCAGGGAGGCTTACACCTCTGGGAATCATGTCCCATGTAGTGGGTATGGTAGTGAGTTTATTTGCAGAATTGGCTGAGATAAAGAGGCCACATCTGAGCAAGAAAAGAGGTTCCCTGGGGTTGACCCTTAGGCATAATTATAAGTAGGCTTAGCTTCTCCTTTGCAAGAATAAGTTTCATAAGGGCAAGCAACAAGATTGAGGGTTTGACTTATTTAATTAGCATTCCCTTATGCTTGTGGGAATATCAGGAAATCCCCAAGCAAGGAAATTTTATATTTCCACAAACTTCTGGTTTTGTTGATTCTCTCTATTGTTTTCCTGTTCTCGATTTCAGTTATCTCTGATCTAATATTTGTTATTTCTTTCCTTTTGCTTGATTTGTGGTTAGTTTGTGGTTCTTTCTCTAGTTCCTTCAGATGAACAGTCAATTCCTCAATTTTTGCTCTCTCTTTTCTTTTAATATAGGCAATTAGAGCAATAAATTTCCCTCTCAGCACTGCCTTTGCTGAATCCCATAAGTTTTTATATACTGTGTTTTCATTGTCATTTGCTGGAGGTATTTACTAATTTCTCTTGTAATTTCTTCCTTTACCCACTGGTTGTCTAAGAGTGTGTTTAAGTTTAACCTCCATCTATTAGTGAATTTTATAATCGTCTGCCTGATATTTATTTCCTACTTCATTCCATTATGGTGCAAGAAAGTGTTTTGTATATTTTTTATCTTTTCAAATTTATTGAGACTTGCTTTGTGACACAACATGTGGTTTATTCTGGATAATGATCTATGAGCACTTGAGAAAAATGTGTTTCTTGCTGTTGTGGGGTGTAGTGTTCTATAAAGTTCTGTCAAGCCTAGTCCATTTGACAGGCTATTCAACATCTCCATTTCCTTATTGATCCAATGTCTACATGTTCTATCCATTAATGAAAATGGTTCATTGACATCTCCAACCACTACTGTTGAGGTGTAAACTTCTCCCTTATGTGTTGTCAGTGTTTGCCTCATGCATTTTGGGGCCCTCTGACTTGGTGAATAAATGTTTATTATTGCTCTGTTTTCTTGATGAATTGATCCTTTATTAATATATAGTACCCTTCTTTGCCTCTTTTAATGCTTTTTACATTTGAAGTCTAATTTGTCTGATATTAATATAGTTGCTCCCTCTCTTTTCTGGTTGCTGTTTGTGTGAAATATCTTTTTCTAACCTTTCCCTTTCAGCCTATTTTTGTCTTTGTGTATAAAGAGAGTTTCTTGTAGACAACATACAGATGGGTCCTGTTTTTTTTTTAATTCAGTCTTATTGAGATATATTCACATACCATCCAATCATCCATGGTGTACAATCAACTGTTCACAGTACCATACTATGGTTGTGCATTCATCACCCCAATCCATTTTTGTACATTTTCCTTATACCAGAAAGAATCAGAATCAGAATAAGAAATAAAATTTAAAAAGAACATCCAAATCACCCCCCCCATCCCACACTATTTTTCATTTAGGTTTTGTCCCCATTTTTCTACTCATCCATCCATACATTGGATAAAGGGAGTGTGAGCCACAGGTTTTTCACAATCATGCTCTCACCCCTTGTAAGGTACATTGTTATACAATTGTCTTCAAGAGTCAAGGCTACTGGGTTGGAGTTTGGTAGTTTCAGGTATTTACTTCTACCTATTCAATTATATTAAAACCTAAAAAGTGTTATCTATATAGTGCATAGGAATGTCCACCAGAGTGACCTCTCCACTCCATTTGAAATCTCTCAGCCACTGAAGCTTTATTTCATTTCATTTCACAACCCCCTTTTGGTCAAGATTTTCTCAATACCACAATGCTGGGTACAGATTCATCCCCAGGAGTCATATCCTGTGTTGCCAGGGATATTTACACCACTAGGAGTCAGTTCCCATGTATTGGGGATGGCAGCATTATCACCCACCAAGGTGGCTTAGTTAGAGAGAGAGGGCCGCATCTGAGCAACAAAGAGGCACTCAGCGGGAGACTCTTAGGCACAATTATAAGCAAGTTTTGCCTCTCATTGCAGCAACAGTCTTCATAGGGGTCAGCCCCAAGACAGAAGGCTCAGTACAAGCTGTCAGTCCCAAAGTTTGTGGGAACATCAGCAAAAATCCAGGTGATGAAGTCCAACACCTCTGCATTCTCCTCCAGCTCTTCAGGGGGACCCCAAATATATTTTTATTCTCCACCCAAATTACTTTAGGGTGTGTTGCCATTTCATTCTAATCTATACAGACCTACCAAGCTCACTTCCTATTCAAAGTTCCATGTAATTGTAGTGTCTGAACAAACTGACTGTAGAAGTTATATTGTTTAGAAAATATAGATACTACATCAAATAAGCATCTCTTCCCTTGGTTTCAGGCAGAAGTTGAAGTTTGAACACAGTCAGTTTCAAATTTTACCCTTTGGCCCAATTTGCTCCAGTCTTAATCAGATCTGCTTTATTCATATCTCTAATTGAAGTCTGGGCTCTATTTCATCTTTTGTTTTAACAGTTGCTGTATGTGTTAATACTGACATTCATATCTTCTGAGTTCTAGCTCTCAGTTTGAGGTGTAACACAGATACTCAATGTTCCAGAGAACAATCAGGTTATACATTAAGGGATCAACATCTCAGAGTTTGGAGATAGCCATTACAATTCAGAAATAGATTTGACTGCTGGAAGAGCTTGCAATTTAGGGACCATAACAGTAATCATTTCCCTTTTAGGCTGTGCTCTAAGATTTAATTCTGAGTTTACACATTGCAGTTAGTCCATATTGGTGAGTCATTATAGTGTTTGCCTTGGTTTCTGGTTTACTTCACTCAACATGCTGTCTACAGGATCCATTCACCTCATTGTGTGTCTCACAGCTTCATTCCTTCTTGTAGTTGCTCAATATTCCATTGTATGCATATACCACAATTCACCATTCAGTTCCTCAATCAGTGTACCCTTAGGCCACCACCAACTATTGCAAATCATGAATAGTACCTCCATAAACACCAGTGGGCAAGTGTCCATTCATGTCTCTGCTTTCGGATCTTCCAAATACATACCCCATAATGAGGTTGCAAGACCTTATGGCCCCACATACTTAGCTTCTTGTGGAGCCACCACAGTGACCTCCAGAAAGGTTACACCATTCTGCCTCCTCATCAACAGGAAATAGGTACATCCCTCTCTCCATGTTTTCTCCAGCACTTTGACATCTATTTATACTTTTTCCTACAAACCCATAGATATATACTCACAGAACATACAGCCATCTGCAGTGTACAATCAGTTGCTCATAGCATCATCACATAGTTGTACATTTATCACCACAGTCAGCACTTGAACATATTGATTATTATGAAAAAGTGTATTTTTGGTAAATAATAAAAAAGAGAAAAAAGAGAAAAATAAAAATGTCATACAATACAATATAATAGTAAGGACACAAAACAATACCACTACCAAGAATCCCATATCCCTCCCTTATATCCCCTCTCACACACATTTAACTTTGGTATATTGCCTTTGCTACATTTAATGGAAGCATACTGGAATGTTTCTGTTGACCATAGACTCCAGTTTGCTTTGATTATGATTTTTTCCAAATGCCATCCCTTTTTCAACACTCTGCATGGTTGACATTCATTTGTTCTCCCTTATGTGAGAATATTTTTATATTTGTACATTTAGCAAGAGTCATTGGCCACTCCAGTTTTTGCCAAGTTACACAGTCCAAGTCTTTATCATCTATCTTTACTTCTGATGATATACATTCCCCTATCCCTCCTCTTTCAGCTTTACTCACAGACATCTTTGTTCCATTTACGTACAGTATTGTGCTACCATTACAAAGTATCAATCATGCTATTTCTGGATCTATACAATCAATCCTGCTGAACATTTCTGTAGTCATTCAGCATCAAATGCCTGATCTCTACCCCCTTTCTCTCTCCTGGTAGCCTGTTTTATCACCTTTTAACTCTCAAAGTTTTCTCACTAGTGTTATTTCACATTAGTGAGATCATACAGTATTTGTCCTTTTGTTTCTGGCTAACTTCACTCAACATAATGTCCTCAAGGTTCATCCACATTATTATATGTTCCATGTCTTTGTTCTGTCTTACAATGTCATAATATTCCATCATGTGTATATACCACATTTGTTTATCCACTCTTCCATTGATGGACATTTGGGCTGCTTCCATTTCTTGGCAATCATGAATAAGGCTGCAATAGACATCAGTTTACAAATGTCCATTTGTGTCTTAGCTTTCAGTTCCTTTGAGAATATACCTAGCAATGGAATAGCTGGGTCATATGGCAAATCTGTAGTTAGCTTCCTGAGGAACCTCCACATTGTCTTCCAGAATGGTTGTACCATTCTACATTCCCACCAGCAATGAATAACTGTGCCTCATTCTCCACATCCTCTCCAGCACTTATCATTTTCTGTTTTTGGATAATCGCTATTCTTGTAGGCGTGAGATGATACCTCATTGTGGTTTTGAGTTGCATTTCCCTAATAGCCAGTGAAGTTGAACATTTTTTCATATATTTTTGAGCAATTTGTATTTCCTCTTCAGAAAAGTGTCTTTCCATGTCTTTTGCCCATTTTTTAATTGTGTTATTTGTCTTTCTGTTGTTGAGTTGTAGGATTGCTTTATATATTTGGGATATTAAACCCTTATCTGATAAGTGGTTTCCAAATATTGTCTCCCACTGTGTAGGCTGCCTTTTTGGTTTTCTAACAAAGAACTTTGATGTACAAAAGTGTTTGATTTTGAGGAGATCCCATTTGTCTATTTGTTTGATTGCTTGTGATTTGGGTGTAAAGTCTAGGAAACCATCTCCTGTCAAAAGATCTTAAGATAGTACCCTATGTTTTCTTCTAAGAGTGTTATGGTCTTAGCACTTATATTTAGGTCTTTGATAAAATTATATTTAATTTTTGTATAATGTGTGAGGTAGGAGTCCTCTTTCCTGCTTTTGGAAATGGATATCCAGTTCTTCAACACCATTTATTGAAGAGGCTGCTCTGCCCCATTTGCTTTGGCTTGACTGCCTTATCAAAGATCAGTTGTCCATAGATGCAAGAGCCTATATCTGAACACTCAGTTTGATTCCATTTGTCAGCATCTCTGGCCTTATGCCAGTACCATGCTGTTTTGAACACTGTAGCTTTGTAATATGCTTCAAATTCAGGTAGTGTGAGCCCTCCCACTTCATTCCTCTTTCTAAAGATATTTTTGGCTATTCTGGGCACCTTGCCCTTCCAAATTTGGTTATTGGTTTTTCTATTTCTGAAAATTAAGTTGTTGGGATTTTAATTGGTATTGCATTGAACCTATAAATGAATTTAGGTAGAATTGATATCTTATTCATATTTAGTCTTCTAATCCATGAACATGGTATGTTCTTCCATTTTTTGACATCCTCTTTGATTTCTTTTAGCAGTTTCTTCTAATTTTCTTTGTATAGGTTTTTTGTGGCCTTCATTAAGTTTATTCCTAAATACTTGATTCTATGGTTGCTATTGTAAGTGGAGTTTTTTTTTTTTTTTATTTCTTCCTCTTGTTGCACATTACTTGTGCATAAGAACACCACAGATTTTTGCATGTTAATCTTGTAGCCTGCCACTTTGTTGTATTCAATGATTCACTCCAATAGCTTTATGGTAGATTTTTCTGGATTTTCTACCTATAGAATCATGTCATCTGCAAACAGTGAAAGTTTTACTTCTTCCTCTCCAAATTGAATGACTTTTATTTCTTTTTCTTGCTGGATTGATCTACTAGAACTTCCAGCACAATGTTGAATGACAATGGTAATGGTGGGCATCCCTGTCTTGTTCTAGATCTTAGAGGGAAAGCTTTCAGTCTCTCCCCATTTAGTACGATGTTACCTCTGGGTTTTTCTATGCTGCATTTATAATATTGAGAAAATTCCCTTCTATTCCTATCCTTTGAAGCATTTTCATCAAGAAAGGATGTTGAATTTTGTCAAATGCCTTTTCTGCATCAATCGAGATGATCATGTGGTTCTTCTGCTTTGATTTATTGATGTGGTGTATTACATTAATTGATTTTCTTATGTTGAACCAGTCTTGCATACCTGGAATAAACCCCACTTGTTTATCATGTATAATTCTTTTAATGTGCTGCTAGATTCAATTTTTCAAGTATTTTATTGAGGATCTTTGCATCTATATTCATTAAAGTGATTGGTCTATTATTTTCTTTTTTTAATATTTTGTCTGATTTTTGTATTAGGGTGATGTTGGCTTCATAGAATGAGTTTAGTAGCTTTCCCTCCTCTTCAATTTTTTTTTGAAAAATTTGAGCAGGATTGGTATTAATTCTTTCTTGAATGCTTGGTAGAATTCACATGTGAAGCCATCTGGTCCTGGGCTTTTCTTTTTTTGTGAGCTTTTTGATGACTGACTCAATCTCTTTGCTTGTGAATGGTTTGTTGAGGTCCTCTATTTCTTCTCAGGTCAATGTTGGTTGCTTATGCTTTTCTAGGAAATTGTCCATTTCATGAAAGTTGTCCAGTTTATTAGCATAAGTTGCTCATAGTATCTTCTCATTATCTCCTTTATTTCTGCAGGTCAGTAGGTCAGTAGTTATGTTTTCTTTTCCATTTCTGATTGCATTTATTTGCATCTGCTCTCTCTTTTTTTTTTGTTAGCCTAGCTAGGAGTCCATCAATTTTGTTGATTTTCTCAAGAACCAGCTTCTGGTTTTGTTGATTCTCTCTATTGTTTTCCTGTTCTCAGTTTCATTTATTTCTGCTCTCAGCTTTGTTATTTCTTTCCTTCTGTTTGCTTTGGGGTTTATTTGCTGTTATTCTCTAATTCTGCCAGGTGGATAGTTAATTCCTCAATTTTTGTTCTCTTTTCTCTTTTAATATAGGCATTTGAGGCAATATATTTCCCTCTCAGCACCACCTCTCCTGCATCCCATAAGTATTTATATGTTATGTTTTCATTGTCATTTGCCTTGGGGTATTTCCTAATTTCTCTTGTAATTTCTTCCTTTACCTACTGGTTTCTTAAGAATGTGTTGCTTGGTCCCCATGTATTTCTGAATTTTTCAATCTTCTGCCTGTTATTTATTTCAAACTTCATTCCATTATGATTTGAAATAGTGATTTCTATCATATCAATATTTTTATATTTTTGAGGCTTTCTTTGTTAACCAGCATGTGGTCTTTCCTAGAAAATGTTCCATGATCAATCCAGGAGAATGTGTATCCTGCTGTAGTGGTGTGTAGTGTTCTATAAATGTTTGTCAAGTCTAGTTCATTTGTCATACAATTCAACATCTCCATTTCCTTTTCGCTCCTCTGTCTAGATTTTTTATCCATTGATGACAGCAGTGCATTGAATACTCCAACTATTATTGTGAAGTTATCTACTTCTCCTTTCTGTGTTCTCAGTGTGTGCCTCATGAATTTTGGGGCAATCTGGCTTGGTGCATAAATGTTTATGATTTTTATGTTTTCTTGATGATTTGACCCTTTTATTAATATATATAGTCCTTTTATTAATATATATAGTCCTTCTTTGTCTCTTTTAATTGTTTTTCTTTTAAAGTCTACTTTGCCTGATATTAATATAGCTATTCCCATTTTTTCTTGTTGCTGTTTGCAGGAAATATCTTTTTCCAACCTTTCACTTTCAGCCTATTTTTGTCCTCATGTCTAAGGTGAGTTTCTTGTAGACCACATATAGATTGGTTCTGTTTTTAATCCATTCTGTCAGTCTTTGTCTTTATATTGGGGAGTTTGATCCATCAACATTTAGTCTTATTACTGTAAGAGCAGTACTTTCTTCTATCATTTCATCTTTTTGATTTTATATGTTATGTCTTATTTTTTCTCTCTCTCTTTACACCCTTCCTGATAATCTTCATTTCTACTCTCTTCTCCAAACCTCCTTCTCATGTCTCTTCCTATCAGCTTGTAGCACTCCCTTTGGAATTTCTTTTAATGCTGGTCTCTTATTCATGAACTCTTTCAGTGTTTGTTTGTCTGAAAATATTTTAATCTCTCCCTCATTTTTGATGGACAGTTTTGCTGGATATAGAATTCTTGGTCAGCAGTTCTTCTCTTTCATTATTTTAAATATATCATAACACTCTTCTCAGCTCCATGGTTTTTGTGGAGAAAACTTTGCATAGTCTTATCAAGCTTCCCTTGTATGTGATGGATTGCTTTTCCCTTAATGCTTTCAGAATTTTCTCTTTGTCTTTAACATTGGACAATCTGATCAGTAAGTGTCTTGGAGTAGATCTATTGGGGTCTATTCTGTTTGAGGTGCCCTGTACTTCTTGAATCCCTGATTTTCTGTCTTTCATAAGAGTTGGGAAATTTTCAGTGATTATTTATTCTACTATTCTTTCTGCCCCTTTCCCCCCTCTTCTCCCTCTGGAACACCCATAACCCAAACCCATGTTTGTGTGTTTCATGTTGTCACTCATATCTCTAAGTCCCTGCTCATATTTTTACATTCTTTTCACCATCTGTTCTTTCATGTGTGTGAATTGAGATGTCTGAACTTCCAATTCACTGATCCTTTTCTGCTTGTTCAAAGCTACTGTTGTATTCCTCCATTATCTTTTTCATCTCCTCCATTATGCCCTTCATTCCCATAAGTTCTGTCATTTGTTTTTCCAAGTTTATGAATTCTTCCATATAGTCATCCAGTGTCCTTCTTAGATCCTTCATGTCTTTTGCTATGTCTTCCTTCAGTTCATTGACTTGATTTTTGAATTGATTTAGATTTGTTTGTACATCTCCAATTAGTTCTTCCTTCAGCTCATTGAATTGACTTAGCAATAATTGTTTCAATTCCTGTATCTCAGTTGAACTATTAGTTTGTTCCTTTGGCTGATCCATATTTTTGTGTTTCCTAGTATGGTTTATTATCTTAAGCTGTCTAGATACCTGACTTTCTTGATTAGTTTATTCTGGAGTTTGTTTTCACTATTTTACATAGGATTTTCTTGTTGGTTGGCTTTGTTGTCTAAACTTTGGTGTTTAGTTCAGCTTATTCTAGACTTTTAACTTAGATTCTGTTTAGTTAATCTGAGTTTTTCACCTCTTGTTTTTTCTGTTTCTTGCCATGCCTCTATGTAGCCTTCTTGTGTGGTGATCTCCTCAGATATTTACAGCCCCAGTCAGGTTTTTCTAGTCCAGAGAGACCCAGGTCCCAGGAGGAGGGTATGGAGTTTACTTGAAAATGAGACCCTCCCGTGAGGCCTTTAGACTCTGCTTCTCCTATGCTGTCCAGCTGGTGGTGCTTGCCAGCCTGCAGTTCCCCCACCAGTGTAAGAAATCATGGAGCCTTTAGTTCTCCAGGTGACCCTAACTGAATCTGGGATCTGTCTGACTGAAGTTAGTTAATGAATTCCAAACCCTGGGATCTGAGCTCCCAAAAGGGTTGGGAAGTTATGGCGTTTAGTGAACTTTCTCTGCCACCAGACTTATTGCTTTGTCTCTAAGAGCTATCTTAGCTCTTCTCTTGCCTTAGCCCAAATTGCAAGTCTTTGAAGCTTTCTGTAGTGGGCTTCATAGAGTGATTGTTTTATAAAATGAGAAAATTTTTTTAAAAAAGGAAGGGCCCAGTATGGACTATTTACAGTCTTTGCAGATTTAACAGACTGTTGAAATGCTAAAAGACCAGGAGTTGAGGATGGTTAAGGAACAATGAAGGAAGCAGAGAACCTGGCTTTTGAGACAAGGACTCTTGCTCCCTGGATTTGCATATGTGTCTGATTCTATTTGAGTCCTGCCATTCTCCATATTATGTTCACCTGACTCCAAAAGTCTCTTGTTTTTATTTTGTTTTCCATTTTTTTTGCTCTTTTGCTAGCCCTATCTCCTCTCCACTGGGCTGACTGCTCCCAGATTTTCCAGTGTCTGCTCTCAGTTTATCTATGACTTCAGCTTTCATTCTCCCCCCTGGTTCCCAGCATGGATAGCCCCTCCTTCCTCCAGATTGTGCCTTGCAGGGAGGGGCATGGGCCCTGGCCATGAGAACTTACAGATTTCACTGATTTCAGCCGTTCCATACATTCCTGAGTGTTGTATGCAGTTTGCCCAATCTCAAGTTCCTCTCTGGTGTATGGTCCATGCCATTCCTGGCTTTCTACCAAGTGGCCCTGAGAAGTAACTGCAACCTAGACCTCACCATTCTGCCATCTTGCCCCCAGATGGGTCCTGTTCTTCAATCCATTCTGCCAGTCTATGTCTTTTTATTGGTGATCTTAATCCCTTAACATTTATTATTATTATTTTAAGGGCAGTACTTTCCTGTACAATTTTGTCTTTTGGATTTTATGTAGTATTTTTTTTCTCTCTATCCTTTTACCCTTCCTGATATTCTTCATTTCTACACTCTTCTCCAAACTTCTCTCTCATGTCTTTTCTTATCCACCTGTAGCACACCCTTTAGTATTTCATGTAGTTCAGGTCTCTTATTCAGAAATCTGTCAATGTCTGTTTGACAATATTTTAATCTCTCCTTAAATTTTGAAGGACAGTTTTGCCTCATATAGAATTCTTGGTTGGTGGTTTTCTTTTTCAGTGTCTTAAATATATCATATCACTGCCTTCTTACCTCCATAGATTCTGTGAATAAATCTGTACATGGTCTTATCAAGCTTCCCTTGGATATGATGGATAGCTTTTATGTTGCTGCTTTCAAAATTCTCTATTTGTCTTTGTCGTTGGACAATCTGATCAATAAGTGTCTTGGAATAAGCCTTTTATGATGTATTCTCTTTGGGGTACCCTGCCCTTCTTGAGTCTATAACTTTACTTCTTTCACAAGAGATGTGAAAGTTTCAGTGATTATTTCTTCTATTATTTTTTCTGTCCCTTTTCCCTTCTCTTGTCCTTCTGGGACACCCATAACATGTATGTTAGTGTGCTTCATGTTGTTATTCAGCTCCCTAACACCCTGCTATTATTTTTCAGTTCTTTTCCCTATCTTTACTTTTGTGTGTATGATTTCAAATGTCTTGTCTTCCACTTCACTGGTCCTTCCTTCTGTGTCTTCAAATCTACTGTTGTGTGTCTCCATTGTATTTTTCATCTCTTCTATTGTGCCTTTCTTTCCCATATGTTTTTCCATTTGTTTTCCAAAGCTTGCAAATTCTTCTTTAAAGTCATCCACTGTCTTCTTTATATCCTTCATCTCTTTTGCCACATTTTCCTTCAGCTCATTGATTTGATTTGGGAGATTTGTTTGAACATCTTTACTTGTTTCAATTCCTGTATCTCAGTTGAAGTGTTAGTTTATTCCTTTGGCTAGTCTATATTTTCATGTTACCTAGTATGGCTTATTATTTTTAGCTGTCTTGGCATCTGATTTTAATGGTTAGTTTATTCTTGTGCTTGTTTTCACTCTTTCATCTAGGGTTTTCTTGCTGATTGTCTTTGTTTTCTATCTGTTCCTTGGCATTCAGCTCAACTTATTCTAGACCTCTAACCTAACTTCTGTTTAGATGATAAGAATTTTTCACCTCTTGTTTCTCTTGTTTTTGCCCTGCCTCTTTCCTCCAAGTACAAATTGTTCTTTTTTCCCTTGAGGAAACTGCTCCAAGACAGTCTGCCATGCCTGGGGGGAGGGGCAACTGCCCCCTGTTTGGGAAAACTAACAAGTCTTTACTGTGATCTCAGCCATTCCACCCATTCCAGACTGGTGTATGATGTGTGAATGGTAATGGAAGATGCTGATATGGCTCTTCCATACAGTTCCTTGATATTTACAGCTTCCCTAGAGGAGTAGCTAAATTTGACACCTCACCATTCCACCATCTTGCCCCCTGAGGAGCCCCAGTCTAAGGGTTTTCCCCAAGGGCCTTGAAGACTATGCACACAGCAGCTTGCATGACCTAGGTCAAGCTAAGGTTTGACCTACTCTCCTTGTTAAATCAGTCCTCCAGTGCTAAATGTAATCTATAGCTTACCTCCTTACTAAAACTCCCTGTGATACCATCATCTACAAGATAATCTATAGTCCTCCCCTTTTCCCTGCTGATTGCAATTGATCCCTCCCTATTTCATAAAACCCCATTCCCACACTTATGTTCTGCTACCCATTGAAATGTCAAGCCCTTTTTACTGGCCTAATCAGCCCCCCCGCCAAAAAAATGCAGAGTACCTACACACATGAGCTCTGAACTCACTGCCATTCAGAGTAGCTGACTTCCATTTCCTTGTAAGTAAGCCCTGAAGTAAAGGTCATGCCTTAGAACATGCTTGGCATCTTCTTTAGTCCATCATCTGCCAAAGACTCCTTGGGCCATGACAGTCATTATTTTGAAGTGTATTTTTCACTGAATGTAGGGAGCAGTGTTTCAGGAGTAAGCCAAAAGGAGAATTATGTTCATGGCATAGAGCTAATTATCACCTGTGAGGCAGCCTGAATAAAGCACTGTGTTATACAACTTAGAACAGAGTGGCAGGGACAAAAGCATTTGCCTGGATTGACTTGGGTGTATATATTAGAACTTTCCTTGGATTTTCAGGGATAGAAGAAAATGGAAAGAATTTAAAGTGGTAAACAATGTCCTAAAACTACACAGGTGTTAGTAAGATAGCATCCTTTTTTGGATTTTGTGGAACTTATTTTATTCTCATGGGCTGGTGAGACCTTGGAGATTTAAGTAACAAAATATTTTTTCTCTTCTAAAAATTTTCTTGAGGGCATGGACCAAGTCTCACTCAATTTTTCATTCTATACTTAATGTGGTTCATGGTACACAGGAGGTGCTAAAAATGATTGAATGAAAAATGCATAAATGAATGCATGAATGTTGAATGAATCCTGGGAAGCCCATACCAGCAGACTGATAAAAGAAGTATATTTATCATGTGCTAAAGTACAAATTCACCCTGTTAACATACCTCAGACTTCCCAAATGTCATCATGGTAAAATGACAGGGCTGAAACCTGTTCCAGAGTGAGAAGTAGAATTTGTAGAATGAGCCACCTAGGACATGCCTTCCTACAACCTTCTTTATGCCCAAGAAAGAGAGGTAACATGACACATGAGACAACTTGAGCTGTTTGCAAAATAAATCCTACAGTTATTGATGACAGTTTTCTTTGCTGGTTAAAAAATACCATTTCAAAAACCTAAAATATTTTTATTATGTCTTATGGTGGTGACACAGTGTTGATGACTTTTCCTTTTTCTTCTTTCTCCCACAAATCGTATTTCATTCTATGATTTCAAAAACACTGATTAAAAAGCAGACTTCAATCAAATATGAAAACTTTTTTGAAGCCATTTTTAGGATTATACTATGGAACTAAATAGCATAGCTTGATCTGGCTAAAGGGATTTTATTTCAATCTGAAAGTGTATTGCAGGTCCCAAAAGAGAGTCAAGATACAAGTATGCTTCTTCCACTAGGCTGACATACCTGCTTTCACATTTCCATGGAGGATTCATTAACTTCTAGTTCCTTCATATCAAAATGCTATTATTATAGTTGGCATTTTGGATCATTTATTTTTGTACCCAGTTCACAATCAGCATAACCCTATGGCTCTGCCTCCAAACCTCCAAAACACACATATAAAGCATTATTCTCATAGATTTCCGACTTCATATTGTGATTTGGTTATACTGCTCTCTGATTTTGATTGTACTATCATGTCATTTCTTTTTATTTTACATTTATAGATTCAGTTCACTATTTCTCAGATCCTTAATGTTTCTCTTTTTTCAATTATTTGTGTTGTTATTGTTAGAGAAGTTTCTCAGTTCTTTCATAAATGGTAGATAAGCTCTAAACTTTTTGAGTTCTTAAATTCATGTCTCACTGTTGATTTATAACTTGTTATACCTTTGCTAAGAGTATTAAATGCATTTCTCTAATATCTGCTGAAAATAAATTTTATTCTTAGAAATGACATGTTAGTCTAATTATTGTTTCTGCTTAGAGTAATAGTTTTCCTTCTTTAGAAGTTTTTAGGATCTCCTTTATGTACTTAGTCTGCTATAATATCAGAATAATGTGTTTAGATGTGGGTATTTTTTTCCATGCATCCTACTTGGCCCTCAATGGTCCCATTGAAATTGAAGGAATGTGTCTTTTTCATGGTTTGTAAATTTTCTTGAATTATTGTTTAGAATTTAATCACTTCTTTTATATGAGCTTTCTGTGAAACACTTTCTAGCTTGGACTTCTTAACTTGATTCTAAATATTTCCCTTCTTTCCTCTCATATTCTCTGTCCATTTGAATACCTACTTTTCATTCTGAGAAATTTTTTGACTCCATCTTTCAGATCCACTTTTTTACTGGATGCCATATATTTAATTTCCAGGTATTCTCACTTATTTCTTTATTCTTGTTCTTAGCACCACATTCTTATTTTATGTGTGCAATACATTCTTGAAATGTTTACATTTATCATAATATTGTGAATGTGTGTATTTATTTTACAAGTTCACTTATTTTCATTTTTCCTAAAGTCAATAGTTTCACTTGTTTATTTTGGTCCTATTTCATGCCAACAGATTATTTTTTTTTCCTGTAGATATGTTTTTAAAATTTTTTAATTAGGGAAGTTGTAGGTTTATAGAAAAATCCTGAAAAAAAATAGTGTTCCCATTTGCCCCCACCCATTATTAGCACTTCACATTAGAGTAGTATCTCTGTTACAATTGATGAAAGAATTTTATAATTGTACTATTAACTATAGTCCATAGCTTACATTAGGGTTCATATTTTTCCAATATACCACTCTATTATTAATACATTGATTAGTGTGTTATATTTGTCATAATTCATGAAAGAACATTTTCATAATTGTACTATTTGCAATAATGTTCACTGTGTTGTACAGTCCTATGTTTTATCTTTTAATTTTTAGTTTTTATTCTAGTAATATATATATGGCTTAAAACATTCCCTTTTAACCACATTCACAGATATAATGCAGTACTTTTAATTACATTCACAATATTGTGCTACCATCACCACCATCCAGTTCTAAGACTTACAATCAACCCAAATAGAAATCTGTACAAATTAAGCATTAACTCCCCATCTGCTACCACCAACTTAGCCCCTGGTAACCTATATTCTACATTCTAACTCTAAGTTTGCTTAATCTAAATATTTCATATCAATGAGAACATTCTCTATTTGTCCTTTTCTGTCAGGCTTATTTCACTCAGCATAATGTCTTCAAGGTTCTTCCAAGTTGTCAAATGAACTAGAACTTCATTCCTTTTAATGATGAACAATATTCCATTGTGTGTATATACCACATTTTATTTATCCATTAATCAGTTAATGGGCATTTGGGTTTCTTCCATCTATTTGCAATTGTGATTAATGCTGGTAAGAACATCAGTGTTCAAATATTTGTTTGAGTCCCTGCTTTCAATTCTTTGGTAGAAATCTAGTAAAGGGATTACTGTGTCATATGGGAATTCTAAACTTAGCTCTCTGAGAAACTGCCAAAGTGTCTTCCACATTAGATGCATGACTTTATGTTCACAACAGCAATGAATGGGTCTTCCTAATTTCTCCACATACATTCCTGATATTTTTTTAATAGTAGCCATTCTAGTGGGTGTGAAATGATATCTAATTGTGGTTTTGATTTGCATTTCCCTGATGGATAATGATGTTGAGCACCTTTTCATGTGCTTTTTAGCCATCTGTATGTACTCTTTGGAGAAACGTCTGTTCACGTCTTTTGCCCAATTTTTAATTGGGTTGATCAACTTTTTATTTTGGAGTTATAGGATTTCTTTATATATCCTGGATATAAAACCCTTAACAGATATGTGGTTTCCAAATATTTTCTCCCATTGAGTCAGTTGTCTTTCATGTTAAAATCATTTAATGCACAAATATTTTTTAATTTGATGATGACCTACTTATCTATTTTTTTTTATTTTTTTGCTTGTGCATTAAGAGTTAAGTCTAAGAAATAATTGCCAAACACAAGACCCTGAAGATGCTTCCCTGCATTTAATTCAAGGACTTTTATAGTCCAGGTTCTTATATTTAGCTCTTTGATCCATTTTGATTTATGTTTGTATATGATGTGAGATTGGGGTCCTCCATTGTTTCACATATGGATATCTAGATTACCCAGCACCATTTTTGCAGAGACAATTCTTTCCCAATTGAGTGGACTTGGCAGACTTGCCAAATATAAATTGGCCATAGATATAGGCACCTATTTCTGAGCTCTCAACTTGATTCCATTGGTCTAGATGTTTATACTTGTGCCAGTAACATGCTGCTTTGACCACCTTAGTTTTGTAATAATTTTTTAATTCTAGTATTATTTTTAATTCAGTTTTATTGAGATATATTCACATACCATAAAATCATCACCAATGTACAATTACTCACAACACCATTATTTAGTTGTGCATTCATCACCACATTCATTTTTTGAAAATTTTCATTACCATACACAAAGAAGAAAAAGAATAAAAGTTAACATGAAAAAGAACATCCCAAACATCCCATTCCACATCCTCCCTATTATTTAATTACATTTTGTCCTCATTTTTCTATTCATCTGTCCATATGCTGTATAAAGGAAGTGGTAGTCACAAAGTTTTCACAATCACAAAGTCACATAGTGTAAGCTATATTGTTATACAATCATCTTCAAGAATCAAGGCTACAGGTTTGCAGTTCAACAGTTTCAGATATTTCCTTGCAGCCATTCCAACATCCCAAAAACTAAAAAGGGATATCTATACAATGCATAAGAATAACCTCCAGAATGACCTCATGACTCTATTTGAGATCTTTCAGCCACTGAAACTTTACCTTGTTTCATTTTGCTTCTCCTTTCTAGTCCAAGAAGGCCTTCTCAATCCCACAATGCCAGGGCCAAGCTCATCCCCATGAGTCATGTTCCATGTTGCCAGGGAAATCCACACCCCCCAGGAGTCACATCTAATATAGAGAGGAGTGCAGTGAGTTTACTTACAGAGTTGGCTTAGAGAAAGTGGCCATATAAGATCAACAAAAGAGGTTCTCTGAGGATGACTCTTAGGCAAAATTTTAAATATGCTTATCCTCTCCCTTGGAGTAACAAACTTCATACAAGAAAGCCCCAAGATCAAGGGTTTCACCTTCTAATTTAGTGACCCCCAATGTTTGTAAGAATATCATTAATTTTCCAGATGGGGAAGTTTAATATTTCCATATTTTCCCCAAGAACCTCAAGGGGGCTTTGCAAATACATTTTTATTCTCTTCCAGAATTATTCTGGGATGTATTGAGGCTTAACACTAATCTGCACAGAACAACCAGACATCACACCCCAATCAATGCTCCATGTATTTTTTTTGTTTGAATAAACTGACCATACAAGTCAAATTATATAAGGTGTTACAAAAATATGGATTTTTCACCTAATAAACATCTCTTCTTTGGTCCCACATAGAAGCTGAAGCTCCAAAAGCATCATCAATATCATCTTTATCCTTCAGTCTGATTTACCTTAGTCCTAACCAAGTCCATTCCATTTATATCTCTAATTAAAGTCTGATCTCTTTTTTCAGACTCTTTAACATTTGCTGTATGGGGTAATGTGGATATTCATAGCTGCCAGACTCTGGCTTTGAGTCTCAAGTGTCACACAGATACCAAAAATTCTAGGGACTGACCACGTTATACACAAAGAGATCAGCATTTCAGAGTTTAGAAATAACCATTACAACTCAGGAATAGATGTAACTGATGTAAGAGCTTACAATCTAGGAACCTTTACAATAAGCTTTCCCCTAATAACCTATGCTCTCAGACTCAATTCTCATGGTTTGCACATTATATTTAGTCCATATTAGTGAGACATTATATTTTTCTGTTCATTGCTGGTTTATTTCACTCACCATACAGTTCTCAATGTCAATTTACCTCACAACTTCACTCTTTCTTGTACTGGCTCAATATTCCATTGTATGTATGCACCACAGTTTGCCATTCTGTTCTTCAGTCCATGTACCCTTAGGCCACCTCCATCCCCTGGGAATCATGAAAACTGCCACCATAAACCCCACTATGCATATGTCCATTAGTGTCCCTCTTTTCAGTTCTTCCAAGTATATACCCAATAACCAAGTTGCAGGACCATATGGCAACCCCATGCTTAGCTTCCTGTGGAACCAACACACTTTCCTCCAGATGGGCTTCACTATTCTACTTTCCCACTAATGGTGATTAGATATATACCTTTCTCCATATTTTCTCCAGCACTTGTACCCCTCTGTTTATTTTTAGATGGTTTTATTCATACATCATACATTCCATTCTAAATAAACAATCAAAGGTTCTCTGTATAACCACGTAGTTATGCATTCACCACCATTATCTGTATAAGGAAATTTCCATTTCTGCCACAAAGAAAGAGGAAGAGGTGAAAAAAGAAGTAAAAAGAAAAAGAAAGAAAAAAGAGGACTAAAAAGCAATAAAAGAAGAAATAAAATTAAAATAAAATACAATAAAAAAGTCAGACAACTACACCAATGCCAAGAATCCCATACCCCTCCTTATATCCCCATCTTATAGATATTTAGCTTTAGTATATTGTCTTTGTTACAACTAGTGGGAGCATATTACAATGTTATTGTTAACTATGAACTCTAGTTTGCATTTATTGTTTTCTTTCTCCAATAACATCCCATTTTGAACACCTTGCAAAGTCGACATTCATTTGTTCTCCCTCATGTAAAAACATATTTTACATTTAATCACAGTCTTTGACCACTTTAAATTTCACTAAGTTATACAGTCCCAGACTTTATTTTCTTTCTTTCCTTCTGGTAACCTACATGAGCCTAACCTTCCCCTTTCAACTGTACTCACAGTCATCTTTGTTCAGTGTACTTATTTTATTTTGCTACCATCACCCACTACTGTGCTCCAAACCTCTCCCTCCTGTCTTTTCCTATCTGTCTGTAGTGCTCCCTTTAGTATTTCCTATAGTGCAGGTATCTTGTTCACAAACTATCTCAAGGCCTCTTTGTCTGATAGTATTTTAAACTCTCCCTTATTTTTGAAGGACAGTTTTGCCATATATAGAATTCTTGTTTGGCAGTTTTTCTCTTTCAGTATCTTATATATATCATACCACTGCCTTCTTGCCTCCATTGTTTCTACTGAGAAATCTGCACATACTCTTATCAAGCTTCCCTCGTATGTGATGGGTCACTTTTCTCTTGCTGCATTCAGAATTCTCTCTTTGTCTTTGATGTTTGATAATATGATTATTAAGTGTCTGGGCATAGGCCTATTCAGATCTATTCTGTTTGGGGCATGCTGCACTTCTTGGATCTGTAATTTAATATCTTTCAAAGAGAAGAGAAATTTTCGGTGATTATTTCCTTCCACATTGTTTCTGCCCCTTTTCCCTTCTCTTCTCCTTCTGGGACACCTATGACACTTACATTCATGCAGTTCATGTTGTCATTCAATTCCCTAAGATGATGCTCATATTTTTCCATTATTTTCCCTACCTGTACTTTTGTGTGTAGAATTTCAGATGTCCTGTGATCCAGTTCATGAATCTTTTCTTCTGCCTTTTCAAATTTGTTGTTTTATGTCTCCATTGTGTTTTTCATCCCTTGTATTGTGGCTTTCATTCCCATAAATTTTGCAAATTGTTTTTTGACACTGTCAATTTCTCCCTTATGTTCACCCAATGTCTTTTTTGTACCCCTCATCTCTTTTTCCACATCTTCCCTCAACACAAGGACTTGATTTTTGAATTGCTTTAGCATATTTGTTTGAAGATTTTTAATTTGCTGTTTCAATTCCTGTATTTCAGTTGAAGTGAAAGTTTGTTCTTGTGACTGGGCCATATCTTTGTTTTTCCTAAGGTGACATGAAATCTTTTGTTTTCTTGGCATCTGGTTTCCTTGATTACCTAAGTCAGATTGTCCCAGACCAGAGGTGCCTAGGTCTTAGGAGGAAGGTGTAATCATTATTGAGTTTCCCTGAGGACCAGTTTTTCTGACCTTCCCTTGAGGCCTCTAGAATCTGTGCTTTTCCTCTCATGCCCAGCATTTGGCACTTGTCAGCCCGCAGCTCCCCACCAGCATAAAGAGGTATGGTCTCTTTAATTCACAGTCAATCCTGTCATAGCCAGGGGCCAAGAGTGTCAAAAGCCAAACTTAAGTTATTTCTGGGTTTCCCCTAGGCCTTAGCACCTGAGTTCTCTGAGGGAGGTCTTCCATTTGAACTGGGCCACACCCTCTTTTCTTAGGGAAGATACGTCCCCCAGGTGTATCTTCTACACTTGAATTCCTCCTTTTTCTCTCTCACTCTCTTAACTCCACCCTTACCTGGGCCCAGAATTGGAAATGTCTGAGGCTTTCTCTAAGGAGCTGCTTAGAATGAGAATAAAAGGAAAAAAGAGCACAACCCCCTTTTCAGAGCTAGTCCACAGTCCCTCAGCTTCTCTGGTCAACCAGTGTTTGTACCAAGTTCTCTGTGCCCCTTTTCTTGGGACACTGCCATTTTCCAGTACTCTGAGCTCAGCAGTCTCCAAAAGCCTCTGTTATTATTTAGTTATGTTTTTTTGTTCTTCATCCCTGCCTCCTCTCTGCTGGGAAGAACTTCAGATTTCTGCTTGCTCAGAGCTTATCTGTGCTTGCAGCTTATATTCAGTGGTCTAAATTTGTTAAATTAAAACCACAATTGGAGCTTGATTGAACTACAATTCCTTGCTCCTGGCAGGGGCTGCTTCTTTCTCCCACAGCAAAGTTTTGCAGCTCAGCCTGCCATGCTGGGGGGAGGGGCACCAGTCCGCAGCTTCATTTACAGTTTTTATGCTGCAATCTCAGGCATTCCATCCATTCCTGACTGGTGTACAATGTGTGAACAGTCACAGTTGTCCCTCAACAGTTGTTCCAGACTATTTACTAGTTGCTCTAGATGACTATTTAAATTCCACATCTCTCTATGCTGCCATCTTTCCCTGCTTCCTGTAACAAGTTTTGAAGTCAGGAAATGTGAATGCTCCAATGTCATTTCTCTTTTTAAAGGTGGTTTTAACTATTCAGGGCCCCTTACACTTCCAAATAAATTTGATAATTGACTTTTCCGTGTCTGAAAAGTAGGCTGTTGCAATTTTTATTGGATTGTGCTGAATCTGAAAATCATTTGAGGTAGAATTGGCATCATAATAAAGTCTAGTCTTCCAATCTTTGAGCCTAGAATGTCCATATTTATACAGTTCTTATTTGTTTTTTCACAAAGTTTTATAGTTTTCTGTATACAAGCCCTTTACATCCTTGGTTAAATTTACTTCTAGATGTTTGTTTTAGTTGCTCTTTTATAAATAAAGTTTGTTTCTTGCTTCCTCCTCAGATTGCTCATAATTAGTGTATAGAAGCACTACTAAAGCTTGCATGTTGATCCTGTACCAAACCACTTTGCTGAATTAATTTATTAGCTCTGGTAGCACTGTTACAGATTTTTCAGGATTTCTATATATGGGATCATGTCATCTGCAAATAGTGAAGGTTTTATTTCTTCCTTTCCAATTTGGATGAATTTTGACTTTTTTCTTGCCTAATTCCTCTTGCTGGAACTGCTAGCACAATGCTGAATAACAGTGATGCACTGGGGCATCCTGTCTTTTTTCCAGGTCTTAGATGGAAAGTTTTCAGTGTTTCACCACTGAGTTTGATGTTGGCTGTGGGTTTTTCATATATGCCCTTTATCATGTTCAAGAAGTTTCAATCTATTCATTGTTTTCTCAATGCTTTTATCAAGAAAGGATGCTAGATTTTGTTAAATGGATTTTCTGCATCTATTGAGATGATCTGATTGTGTGTTTTTTACCCATGGTTTTGTTAATGTGGTGTATTACATTAACTGATTTTCTAATGTTGAATAACATTTACATACCTGGGATAAAACCCACTTGATCATGGTGTATAATTCTTACAATGCAATGTTGGAATTGATTTGCAGGTATTTTCTTGATGATGCTTGCATCTATATTCATAAGAGAAATTAGTCTGTACTTTTCTCATAGTAACTTTATCTGGCTTTGGTATTAGGGTGACAGCCTCATAAAATGATTTAGCTAGTGTTCCCTCTTGTTCAACTTTTTTTGGAAGTGTTTGAGCAAAATTGGTATTAATTCTTCTTGTAATGTTTGGTAGAATTCACCTGTGAAGTCATCTGGTTCTCAGCTTTTCTATCTTTGGAGGCTTATGATAACTGTTTCAATCTCATTACTTGCAAATGGTCTGTTGACATCTTCTACTTTTTTCTATAGTGAGTGTAGGTTGATTGTGTGTTTCTAGGAATTTGTCCATTTCATCCAGGTTGTCTAATTGGTTGTCATACTGTTGTTTATAGTATCTTCTTATGATCCTTTTTATTTCTGTGGAGTCAGTAGTAATGACCCCTCTCATTTCAGATTTTATTTGCATCTTCTCTTTTTTTCTTTGTCAGTCTAGCTACAAGTGTGTAAATTTTATTGATTTTTTTCAAGGAATCAACTTTTGGTTTTTTTACTTCACTTTATATTTTATCCTCTATTTTATATTTTTCTGCTCTAATCTTTTTTTTTATTTATTTCCTTCTGCTGACTTTGTGTTTAGTTTCCTCTGCATTTTCAAGTTCATCCCGGTGTGAACTTAGGTCTCTGATTTTAGCTTTTTTTCTTTTTTTTAATGTAAGCATTTAGGGCTATATATTTCCTCTTAAAAACTGCTTTCACTGCATTACATAAGTTTTGATATGTTGTGTTCTCTTTCTCACCCATATGGAGATATCTACTGATTGTTCTTTTGATTTTTCTTTGAATGACTGATTGCTTAAGAGTGTGTTATTTAGGGAGAGGTGGGGCAAGATGGTAGAGTGGTGATGTTTAGGTTTTAGTTATTCCTCCAGGGAAGTAGGTAGAAAGCCAGGAACTGCATGAAATGGACACCACAGAGCAATTTGACTCTGGGCATACTTCATGCAGCACTCTCAAAAATGTGTGGAACCACTGAGATCAGCAAATCTGTAAGGTCTTGTGGCCAGGGGACCCATGATGCCCCTGCCAGGCTCAGTTCCATGGGAGGAGGGGCCATCTGTGCTGACAATGAGGAGGGAGAACTGCAGTTGAAGCTCTGATTGAAAACTCAGACTGCTGATCAAAACTCCAAACATAGATAGACTGAGACCAGACACCAGAGAAACCAGGAGCAGTCAAAAAACACATAGGAGATAGGGCTAGCAAAAGAGGAAAAAGCCCAAAAATTAAAACAGAGACTTTTTGGAGTTCTTCTGAATATAAAACAGAAAAGGGCAGGGCTCAGGCCAGAGTCAGGCTCATATGCAAATCCAGAGGGTGATGTCCCTAGTCTGAAGAGCTGGTTTCTCTGTTTTCTTGATTGTTCCTTAGTGGCTCTAATTTCCTTGTCTCTTAGAATTTCAATAGCCCATTAGATCTCCAAGGAGGGCATTTTGTTTTTTATCTTTTTCTCTTTTTCAAAAACAATTACTCTAAGAATATCATTAGAGAAAGCCTCAAATACTTGCAAATTAGGCCCAGGAAGAGCAGAGCTAAGATAGCTCTGAGAGACAAAGCAATAAGTCTAGTGGCTGAGAAAATTCACTAAACACCACAACTCCCCAAGGAAAGGGAGACATCCCCTTATAGCCATCTTCCCAGAGGTATGGGAACACTCCTGCCCAGTGTAGGGCCACAGCCCAGAGCTGCCCCAAATAACCCAGTGTGACAGGAAGTGTTTCCAACAGATGCACACACCACAACATCCAGCATGGACAACAGGCTTTTGCATACCTGCAGCTAATTGTCCCAGAGCTTGGAAGGTGGAGATGTGTGAAAAGGGGGAATTAACATGCCTCATTCAACCATTGTTTTGGCAGACTGAGAAAACCCCTATGCAGCTCTGTGGCCCAGAACTTCCTTTGGGGGATGGTGCTCACCTATGTTGTAGCACAGTCTTCCCTCAGCAGAGGGCCTAGGAGGGCATGGCTTGGAAGAGGGACCCACTTGCAAGTCCCAGGGACCATATGCCAATACCAAGGGCTTGTGGGTCAGTGGCAGAGACAAACTGTGGTGAGACAGATACTGAAGGATTAGACTATTGCAACAGCTTTAAGTCTCTAGGAACACCTGGGAGATTTGATTATTAAAGCAGGCCTCCCTCCCTAACTGCTCAGACACACACCCCAATTCAGGGTGGGGAAGCACCAATTACACATGCAAACTTGGTACAACAATTGGAATTCATAAGACTCACATGGCTACTCAGCACAAAGACAAAGTTGGGAAGAACTGGCATGAGAGGAATAGGTGGCTTGCAGATGCCATCTGGTCGTTAGTTAGACCAAGTGTACTCCAGGAATCTGTAGACCTGAGAAATTGGAGATAAGTGTTTGAATAAGTCTACATATCCTAAAAGAACCTTATCAAGTTAAGCAAATGCCAAGAGGCCAAAAACAACAGAAAATTTTAAAGCATATGAAAAAAACAGATGATATGGATAACCCAAACCCAAACACACAAATCAAAATATCAGAGGAGACACAGTACTTGGAGCAATTAATCAAAGAACTAAAGAGAAATGATGAGAGCATGGCACAAGATATAAAGGACATGAAGAAGACCCTGAAAAAGCATAAAGAATAGACTGAAAGAGTAAATAAAAAACAGATGATCTTATGGATATAAGAAACTGTTGACCAAATTAAAAAGATTCTGGATACTCATAGTACAAGACTAGAGGAAGCTGAACAGTGAATCAGAGACCTGGAGGATGACAAAACAGAAAATGAAAGAACAAAAGAAAGAATGAGGAAAAAATAAAAAAAATTGAAATGGACATCAGGGATATGATAAGTCATATAAAACATCCAAATATAAGACTCATTGATGTTCCAGAAGTGGAAGAGAAGGGGAAAGTTCTAGGAAGAGTATTCAAATAAACTGCTGGGGAAAACTTCCCAAATCTTCTAAACATAATAAAGAAACATATCATAAATGTCCAGTGAACTCCAAATAGAATAAATCCAATAAACCCAATCTGAGACATACGCTGACCAGATTGTCAAATGCTGAAGAGAAGGAGCAAGTTCTGAAAGCAGTAAGAGAAAAGCAATTCACAACTTACAAAGGAAACAGCATAAGACAAACTAGTGAATACTGAGCAGCCACCATGGAAGTGAGAAGGCAGTGGCATGACATATTCAAAATTCTGAGAAGGAAAAAATTGCCATCAAGAATTCTTTATCCAGCAAAGCTCTCCTTCAAATTTGAGGGAGAACTTAAATTTTTCACAGACAAACAAATGCTGAGAGAATTTGCTAACAGGAGACCTGCCCTACTGGAGATACTAAAGGGAGCCCTAATGGCAAAGAAACATAGAAATGAGAGAGAGATATGGAGAAAGGTTCAGTACTAAAGAGATTTAGTATGGATACATTAAAGGACATTAAGAGACAGAGGAAAAAATATATCTGACAAACATAAACTAATGGATAGGATGGCTCATTCAAGAAATGCCTTCACAGTAATAAAATTGAATGTAAATGGATTTAACTCCCAAATAAAATATATAGATTGGCAGAATGGATCCAAAAAAATGAACCATCCATATGTTGCATACAAGAGACTCATCTTAGACACAGGGACACAAAGTATTGAAAAGAAAGGGTGGAAAAATATTTCATGAAAGTTACAGCCAAAAGAAAGCAGGAGGAGCAATATTAATCTCAGATGAAATAAACTTTACATGCAGGGATGTTATGAGGGACAGAGAAGGCCTCTACATACTAATAAAAGGGGCAATTCAACAAGAAGAAATAACAATCATAAATGTTTATGCACCCAATCAAGGTGCCACAAAATACATGAGACAAGCACTGGCAAAACTAAAGGAAGCAATTGATGTTTCCACAAAAATTGTGGGAGACTTCAATACATCACTTTCTCTTATCAACAGATCAACCAGATAGAAGACCAATAAGGAAACTGAAAACCTATACAATCTGATAAATGAATTAGATTTAACAGATTGTTCTAGTTTGCTAATGCTGCAGAATGCAAAACACCAGAGATGGATAGGCTTTTATAAAATGGGGGTTTATTTCACTACACAGTTACAGTCTTAAGGCCACAAAACGTCCAAGGTAACACATCAGTAATCGGGTACCTTCACTGGAGATGGCCGATGGCGTCCGGAAAACCTCTGTTAGCTAGGAAGGCACATGGCTGGCGTCTGCTCCAAAGTTCTGGTTTCAAAATGGCTTTTCTCCCGGGATGTTTCCTCTCTAGCAAGCTTGCTCCTCTTAAAAACGTCACTCATAGCTGCACTCCCTTCAGTCTCTTTGAGTCAGCATGTTTTATATGGCTCCACTGATCAAGGCCCACCCTGAATGGGTGGGGTCACACCTCCATGGGAGTATCCCACCAAAGTTACCACCCACAGCTGGGTGGGGCACATTCCAAGCAAATCTAACCAGCACCAAAACGTCTGTCCCACAAGACCACAAAGATAATGGCATTTGGGGGACACAATACATTCAAACTGGCACACAGATATAGAGAACATTACATCCCAAATCACCAGGATACACATTCTTCTCTAGGGCTCATGGAACTATCTCCAGAATAGATCATATGCTGGGACATAAAACAAGTCTCAATAAATTTTAAAAAAATTGAAAGTATTCAACGCACATTCTCTGACCTCAATGGGATACAACTAGAAGTCAATAACCATCAGAGACTTACAAAATTCACAAATACCTGGAGGTTAGAGAAGACACTCCTAAAAAATCACTGGGTTAAAGAAGAAATAGCAAGAGAAATTAATTGTACAGAGATGAATGAAAATGAGAACATAACATATCAAAACCAATGGTATGCAGCAAAGGCAGTACTGAGGGGAAAATTTATAGCACTAAAGGCATACATCAAAAAGGAAGAAAGAGCCAAAATCAAAGAAGTAGTGGAACAACTGAAGAAGCTTAAAAATGAACAGCAAAGCAATCCTAAACCAAGTAGAAGAAAAGAAATAACAAGGATTAAAGCAGAAATAAATGACAGAGACAACAACAACAACAAAAAAAAACAAAAGAGAATAAATAACCCAAAAAGTTGGTTCTTTGAGAAGATCAACAACATTGACAAGCCCCTATCTAGACTGACAAAATCAAAAAGAGAGAAGACCCATATAAACAAAATAATGAATGAGAAAGGTGGCATTACTGTGGATCCTGAAAAAATTAAAAAAAACAATTATAAGAAGATACTATGAACAACTGTATGCCAACAAACTGGATAATGTAGAAGAAATGGACAATTTCCTGGAAACATATGAACAACCTAAACTGAACAGAGAAGAAGTAGAAGACATCAACCAACCAATCACAAACAAAGAGATCCAATCAGTCATCAAAAAGCTTCCCACAAATAAATGCCCAGGGCCAGGTGGCTTCACAGGGGAATTCTACCGAACTTTCCAAACAGAACTGACAGTCATCTTATTTCAACTCTTTCAAAACAATGAAGAAAATGGAACACTGCCTAACACATTTTATGAAGCTAACATCATGCTAATATGAAAACCAGGTAAAGATGTTACAAGAAAGGAAAACTACAGGCCAATCTCCCCAATGAATATAGATGCAAAAATTCTCAACAAAATAGTTTTAAATTGAATCCAAAGACACATTAAAAAATCATATAGCATGACCAAGTGGGGTTCATTCCAGGCATGCAAGGATGGTTGAACATAAGAAAAATAAATCAATATATTACAAGCACATTAACAAATCAAAATATAAAAATCAAATGATCATCTCAATAGATGCTGAAAAAGCATTCAACAAAACCCAACATCACCTTTTGGTAGAAACACTTCAAAAGGTAGGAATTGAAGGAAACTTCTTCAATATGATAAAGAGCATATATGAAAAACCCACAGCTGGCATAGTACTCAATGATGAGAGACTGAAAGCCTTCCCTCTAAAATCAGGAAAGAGACAAGGATGCCCGCTGTCACCACTATTATTCAATATTGGTGCCAGAAGTGCTAGCCAGGGCAATCTGGAAAGACAAAGAAATAAAAGGCATCCAAACTGGAAGGAAGAGTAAAACTGTCATTATTTGCAGATTTTATGGTCTTATATATGGAAAACCCTGAGAAATCTATGATACAGCTAATAGAGTTAATAAACTAATTTAGCAAAGTAGCAGGATACAAGATCACTGCACATAAGTCAGTAATGTTTCTATATGCTAGAAATGAACAAAGTGAAGAGACACTCAAGAAAAAGATTCCATTTTCAATAGCAACTAAAAAATCAAGTACCTAGGAAAAACCTTAACCAAAGATGTAAAAGGCCTATACAAAAAAAAAACTACATAACTCTACTAAAAGAAATAGAAGGGGGCTTTAAAGGATGGAAAAATATTCCATGTTCATTGATAGGAAGGCTAAATGTCAGTAAGATGTCAATTCTACCCTAACTTATCCACAGATTCAATGCAGTTCCAATCAAAATTCCAACAACCTACTTTGCAGACTTGGAAAAGCTAGTTATCAAATTTATTTGGAAAGAGAAGGTGCCTCGAATTGCTAAAGACACTCTACAAAAGAAAAGCAAAGTGGGAGGACTTACACTCCCTGACTTTGAAGCTTATTATAAAGCCACAGTAGTCAAAACATCATGGAACTGGCACAAAGATAGACATATTGATCAATGGAATTGAATTGAGAATTCAGAGATAAAACCCTATATCTATGGCTGACTGATCTTTGATAAGGCCCCCAAAGCCACTGAACTGGGACATAACAGTCTTCTCAACAAATGGGGCTTGGAGAGCTGGATACACCATATCCAAAAGAATGAAAGAGGATCCCTACCTCACACCCTACAAAAAATTAAACTCAAAGTGGATGAAAGATCTCAATATAAAAGACGTACCATAAACTCGTAGAGATAATGTAGGGAATCATCTTCATGACCTTGTAATAGGTGGCTATTCCTAGACCTTACAGCCAAAGCACAAGCAACAAAAGAAAAAATAGATAATGGGAAACTCCTGAAACTTAGAAGTTTCTGCACCTCAAGGAATTTGGTCAATAGGTGAAGAGGCAGCCAACTCAATGGGAAAAATTTGTTGGAAACCTTATATCTGACAAAAGACTGACATCTTGCATATATAAGAAATCCTACCACTCAATGACAACAGTACAGAATGCCCAATTATAAAATGGGCAAAATATTTAAAAAGACCATTCTCTGAAGAGGAAATACAAATGGCCAAGAAACACATGAAAAAATGCTCAGTTTCCCCAGCAACTCTAAAGATGCAAATTAGGACCACAATGAGATGCCATCTCACACCAGTTAGAATGGCTGCCATTAAGCAAACTGAAAGCTACAAATGCTGGAGAGGATGTGGAGAAATTGGAACTCTTATTCATTGTTGGTGGGACTGTATAATGGTACAGCCACTCTGGAAGTTAGTCTGGGAGTTCCTTAGAAAACTAGATATACAGTTATGCTTCAATCCAGAGATTGAACTTCTCAGTATATACCCAGAAGATCTGCATGCCAATGTTCATAGAAGCATTATTAACAATTGCCAAGGGATGGAAACAACCCAAATGTCCTTCAACAGATGAATGGATAAATAAAATGTGTCATATACACATGATGGAATACTACACAGCAGTAAGAAGGAATGTCATGGAACATATGCCAACATGGATTAACGTTGAAGACATAATGCTGAGCAAAATAAGCCAGGCACAAAAAGTGAAATATTATATGCTACCACTAATGTGAACATTGAAAAATGTAAAATAAATGGTTTATAATGCAGAATGTAGGGGAATAGTGATAGAGAGCAATTAATTAAGGGGTATTGTAACCAAATAAGAACAGATAAGCTATTATGGGTAAATTTAACATTCTAGGAATGCCCAGGAATGACTATGTTTTGTTAATTTTTGATGGGTATGGTAGGAAGATGTTCACAGAAATGTTGCTATATTAGGGTATTTTCTTGTGTTAGAGTAGGAACATGTTGGAAGTAAAGTAGTCATTTTAGGTTAGTTGTCTTTTCCTTACTCCCTGGTTGTGTTATGGTTTGTTTGAAATTTTTTTATTGTATGTTTTCCTTTATTTTTTTCATATAGTTAATTTAAAAGAAAAAGAGTTAATAAAAAACACAATGAAAAAAATATGCAGAGCCCCCTTGAGGAGCTGGTGGAGAATTCAGGGGTTTTGGGCTTCCCCACCTCAATGGTTGCTGATGTGCTCACAGACATCGGGGACTAGTAGTTTGATGGACTGAGCCCTCTACCACAGGACTTGCCATTGCCAAGACTGTTGCTGCAAAAGAGAGGCCAGGCCTGCCTATAATGGTGCCTAAGTGCCTCCTCCTGTATGTCTCTTTGTTGCTCAGATGTGGCCCTCTCTCTCTAGCTAAGCCAACTTGGCATGTGAAAACACTGCCTTCCCCCCTACATGGGATGTGAAACCCAGGGGAGTAAATCACCCTGGCAGCATGGAATATGACTCCTGTGGATGAATCTAGACCCAGCATCATGGGATGGAGAACATCTTCTTGACCAAAATGGAGATGTGAAAAGAAATGAAATAAGCTTCAGTGACAGAGAGATTCCAAAAGGAGCTGAGAGGTCATTCTGGTGGGCACTCTTATACACAATATAGACAACCCTTTTAGGTTCTAATGAATTGGAAATAGCTAGCAGTAAATACCTGAAACTATCAAACTACAACCCAGAACACATGAATCTTGAAGATGAATGTATAAAAATGTAGCTTATGAGGGGTGACAATGTGATTGGGAAAGCCATATGGACCTCACTCCCCTTTGTCCAGTGTATTGCTGATTGAGTAGAAAAATGTGGGCAAAAAGAGGGCACACAGTGTTTCTTTTTACTTTAATGTTCTTTTTTACTTTAATTTTTATTCTTATTATTTTTGTGTGTGTGGTAATGAAAATGTTCAAAAATTAATTTTGGTGATGAACACACAACTATATAATGGTACTGTGAACAACTGAATGTACACATTGTATGACTGCATGGTATGTGAAAGGAAAATGAACTGAAAAAAAAGAGTGTGTTGTTTAACTTCCAAATTTTGGGATTTTCCAGTTCTTTGCCTGATATTGATTTCCAGCTTCATTCCATTATGGTTAGAGAACATGCTTTGTGTAATTTCTATATTTTTCAATATATGGAGAACTGTTTTGTGATCCAATGTGCGGTCTATCCTGAAGAACAACCCATGTGCACTTGAGAGGAATGTGTCCTGCTCTTTTGTCTCACTATGTTCTGTATATGTATGTTGGGTTTAGTTCATTGTCATATTATTCGTTTCTATTTCCTTATTCGTCTTCTGCTAGATGTTCTATCTATTGATGACAGTGGTATATTGAAGTCACCAAATACTATTGTAGAGTTTTCTATTTCTTCCTTCAGTTTTGTCAATGTTTGCCTCATGAATTTTAGGGCACCGTGGTTAGTCTTCATAGATATATGTGATTGTGATTTCTTCTTGGTGGATTGCCCATTTTACTAATAAAGGAGACAAATTTTCCTTCTTTTTTCTTAAAACAACTTTTGACTTAAAATCTATTTTTCTGTTAGTATAGCAACCCCAGCTCTTTTTAGGTTACTATTTGCCTGGATTTTCTTTCTCTATCCTTTTACTTTCAACCTATTTGTGTTTTTGCATCTATGATGAGTCTCATGTAAACAACATATGGGTGTATCATGCTTTGTTATCCATTTTGCCTACCTGTGCTTTTTGATTGGTGAGTTGAATCCATTAACATTCAGTGTGATTACTGTAAGATCAGTACTTACTTCAGCCATTTTGTCCTTTGTTTATTTTATGTCATATATTTTTGACTCTCTTTTACTTTATTGCAACATTGTTTTCTATATAGTTGATCTTCTGTGATGTAGCTGACCGATCCCTTTCTCATTATTGTGTCTGTATATTTTTAGATACTTTCTTTTTGGTTACCCTGGAGTTTGTATTATGCAACCTACATCTATGACTTACTACTTTGAAAACATACCAACTTGGCTTCAATATCATACACATTTATGGCTACCATATCCCTCTGTTTCCACTCTTAATGTTGTTTTTGCCCCACATTATCTCTTTATAATTTGCATGTCCATTATCAGAAAGTATGCCTTTTCCTTGTTCAATTGTATTCTGATTCTTACAGGACTTAAAGAGTATAGTATTGTATTGAGTATATAGTATTATTGCTTTTGCATGTGCCCATTTTGTTACCTTTACTGAAGATCTTCATTTCTTCAAACTACTCCAAGCCACTCTTTCCTGTCATTTCTTTCAACCTGCAAAACTCCCTTTAGTAAACCTTGGAGGCCATGTCTTTTGTTAACAAAATCTCTCAGTTTCAGTTCATCTGTGACTATTTTAAACTCCCATGTTTTTCTTTTTTATTTCAATTTTATTGATACAGATTCACATGCCATATGATCATCCAAAGTGTACAATCAATTGTTCACAGTACCATCATTTGGTAGTGCATTCATCACAATTTTTGAACATTTTCATTACTCAAAAAAATTAAAAATAAGAATAAAAATTAAAGCAAAATTGAACACCAGAAACATCCCATCCCCCATCTCCCACTATTATTCATTTAATTTTTGTCCCCAGTTTTTGACTCATCTGTCCATACACTGGATAAAGGGAGTGTGAGTCACAAGGTTTTCACAATTGCATGGTCATACCATGTAAACTATATAGTTATACAATAATCTTCAAGAATCAAGGCTACTGGATTGCAGTTCAACAATTTTAGGTATTTCCTTCTAGCTATTCCAATATTCTTAAAACTAAAAAGGAATATCTATATAACACATAAGAATAACCCTCAGATTGACCTCTTGTGGGTGCCCCAGGCCACCAAGAATCTCAAAGACTGCACACAGCAGTTTGCCTAGGACAGTTGAGGATTGACCTACTCTTCGTGTAATATCTGGTGCTAAATGTATTCTATACCCAAACTACCTCCTCCCTGAGACTCCCTGAGATAGTGTTATCTACAGGATAATCTATAATCCTCCCCTCCACCCTGTTGATTACAATCAATCCCTCCCTATTTTGCATGACCCCTGCTCCCTGCCTTATGCTCTCATACCCATTGGAATGTCAAGCCCTTATAACCAGCTTTTTCAGTCCCCCCAAAGGGCAGACTGTTTCCATGTTGTGCTCTGAACATGCCAGCATTCAGAGCAGCTCCTGAATCCATTCAGAGAAGCTTCTGATTTCAAGGCAATGTGACCCAACTTCCCCACCTTGTAGGTAAGCCCCATAATGAAAGCTCATGTCTCAGAACACGTCTGGTGATTTCTTTAGTCCTTTGGCTACAAAAGCCCTCTTGGGCCATGAAAATTGGTGCCAGCCTGGAAACTAAAGAAATCCCAGCCACTGATGACATGAACTTGGGGAAGGGAAAGGGGAAGCACCCGGGCAGGATACAAGGGTGGTCTGTGACACCTATGTGGGGAGGATTGGCTACCCTCCTAGATGAATGGGGTCTGCCAAGGGAGTATGGAGATGCATATAACTCCTTGGCTGGACTAATAGCCCTCCTTCAACAGGCCACAGGACTAGTAGGATTTCATGAATGAATGGAAAGCTGCCAGGCTGCTGTAGCAGTAAGCTGGCTGTTCTTAGAGGCTGTGTGTGAAGCTACAGAAAAGGCCTTAATGGCTGATGCATCAGTTTGCTGCTTGGAAGAAGAATTGAAGTTAGAAAGGGATATGCAGTTGACCCAAGCAGAATTGAAAGACACTCTGGATAAAAGTTTAGAAATACTGGCATGCCAGTACACTCAAGTAAGAGGGCATAAGCTGCCCAAAGGGCAAGTTAGGCATACCCTAGCTTCCTCTGACTGGGACCCTAAGGTAGGACCATGTCAATTCCCCATCAGATGATGGCAAGCCCCTGCCTGACTGGGAAATTAAAACTGAGGAAAGTAAGCATGCACATTCTCTGGTCCAACAAAAGGTGCCTTCTCCCAGATGTAATGTGGCAATATATCACTATAAATTACCAGGGTCATTTAATAGCCCTGTTTGGCCAATGAATAAAAACTAATGGTACCTGACAAATGACTATTAATTATACCAAACTTAATTAACACTTCTTGTTGCAGGATATGAGTACTTAGTTAAGTCAATTTCACTTTGTGTTAAACCTTGCTAAAATTTATTTTAGTAGTTTAGATCCCTCCAGCCAGACTGTGTCCACCTTCATGTGGAAAAACCAACAGTAGACATTTGCTGTGCTTCCACAAGGATACCTCCACAGTCCCACCATCTGCCATGGACTTGTAGCACAAGATTTAAAGAAAGGGCACTATAATAATGATATGCTAACCAGTAATTATTTTCCAGAACTAGAAGTTGCTGCTAGCACAGTGGTGACCCACTTTGAAAGTGGAGGATGGGTGACAAATCAAAGCTAATTACAAGAGCTAGGACATTCTATCAAGTTCTTGGGTATTGTCTGGTAGGGTAAAACTAAAGCTATTCTTTAGCTGCTGTTAAAATGCAAAGCTATCCTATACTGCTAACTTCTAAACAATTAATAGCTTTTCATGGTTTATTAGGTTATTGGAAACTGTTTACTTAAAATTTTGAAACTATTGTACATCCTAATTAGTAAAGGATAAGAATGGGAATGGGATTTTCCATGGCAGGCTGCGTTTATAAAAGCACAAGCACAGGCTTTAAGGGGGGTGGACCCCAATATATTCTGTGAATTGGATGTGGCCAGTGCCAATATTGGCTTTGGGTGGGGTTTGTGGCAAAGGCAGCAGCCTAAATGTGTAACTATTAGATTCTGGTCCTAACTCTGGAAGGGCACAGAACTCAGATATAGCCCATTGGAAAATCAATTGTGTGCAGCTTATAATGCTCTGTTACAAGTGGAAGGTCTAACTCAAAGGTGCCCAGTGACCTTACAGGTGGCCACACCCATACAGAGGTGGACACGGGAAACTATAAATAAGCCCTATTCGGGGAGTGCTCAGCTAAGCACACTGACAAAATGGAAAGCCTATGTCCTACAATGCCAAAATTTTAACAATAGTCCTGTGAGTGTAGAGATGTATGAAATTTTAAGACTGGTCTCCCATGTGGAAGAGCAGCATGCCCTGCCTCCTGTTGATCCTCCTGAGGTGGCTCCTCCCATGCACACTGTTGACAGACAAGGGAGTATACCTGACTCTGCATGGTGTACTGATGGATTGGCACTTGGACAACATGCTACCTGGATGACCGTGACTGTCCAGGCAAGTACTGACATCATCTGGTGGTAGACTGGAACTTTTCAAAGCAGCCAGTGTGCTGAGATGCAGACTGTATGGATGGTAATTATCCACGAACCAGGAGACACATTGACTGCACAGATATTTGGACTGTATATCAAGGCCTAAGAGAATGGATGGCCACATGGAAGAAGGAGCAATGAATGGTGGACAACTGCTCCCTATGGGGGAAGAAACTGTGGGAAGACATTTGGGTTGCCTGCTAGAAATGTAAGGCAACTGCTTTCCATATTTCTGACCATTATGTTAACTCATTGCCAGGTAATGCAGAAGTGGATGCCCTAGCAAATTCTGCAGCCTAATACCAATGATGCATGAGGCGACTGAATGGCTGCATCAGAAAATTGGGCACTGAGAATACCAGACCCTGTGGAAACTGGCAGAGCAGTTTCAGCTGCCTATCACCCAACAAGGGTTAAATGGAGTAGAGGATGCTAGCCCCTCCTGCTTACTGTGATGGCCCAGAATGCTTCCACACCAACTTGGACACTTTGGCTGAGACCAGATCTCTCTCACCTGGTGGCAAGTAGAATATATTGGCCACCTTCCTCTGTTCAGAGGGGGCAAAATATACCTTCACCACCATAGATACAGCTACAGGGCTGCTGCTGGCTTTCCCAGTAGGCAAGGGCAACTAACGAGCTACCACACATAGCTTAGAAAAAATAAGTGCCTTTTCTAGGGTCTCCACACACATGGACAGTGATGGGGGACCCCTTCACTGGGCAATTAACCCAGGCCTGGACTACAGAACATAATGTCCTTTGGACATTTCTCTTGCCTTATAATCCCATAGCAGCTGGGTTAACGGAAAGAATGAAGGGCCTTTTAAAGGAACACTTAAAGGATGATAGAAACTGTGCCGGAATTAACTCCAGACCCAAAGCAGTGGCTCCTGCTCCTGTGGAAATGGTAACCGTGGGGCCCATGCAAATAAGGGGGCCAGCTGCCCTCAAGCTGCAGTGAGACAGCAATAATAATCTGATCTTGCCTGTGCCACAAACACTAGAAATTGGGGAATATAAGGTAAATTGGCTCTGGTTTTGGCCAATGCAGCCACACTGGTTGACAATCCTAAGCCCACGTGGTGTTTTGCCAAAAGTCATTTGTATTTCCCATCTGGGACCTTCATCCCCCAGGGAACTGTATGCATAACTTTGCAACCCCAAACTAACTGTAGATCTGACCCCAAAGGCCTCCCTGCAGAGGGAGAAAATATGGCATTTAAAAAATCCCTCACCTGGAACTCTTCTATCCACTAATGAAAACTCTACTTATATATTTTTCCTACATGTGCTATTAATTCTAGTGTAAAAATTGTATTCTACCGTTTCAGTAATGCATTAACTAAAGTGTTGTATGTATTTAGCATTATTCTAACAAATTTTAAGTTTAGTGGTAATTGTATGCTGTAGAATATCTGCTTGAAAATGGTTTCTAAAATTATTTTAACTTAAGTATAAGAGTTATAAAGGATGTTTTGCAAGAAAAGGAAAAGGAAAGTAGTTTTGTCATAAATGACAGGTTGTTTGAGAATGGAAAAGAGAAAATGTAGGACAAAAAGCTGGATGGATAAAGAAAGTTGCAGAAAGTTTCTGGAAAGGGAAATTTATTTCTGAGGACAAAGTTAGGAATTGGTAAAAAACAAAACAACAACAACAAAAAACTAGACATAGAATAAAGCAGAATGCCTGGTAGTTTTATCCTTTAGCTATTTTAGCCACAGGTGTGTCTGTACTTTAATTAATATTTAATGTTGTGCATACATTCCCAATAACACAAAATGTAACAGAAGCTCTTGATCACATGCCAGATCATACACAAAATATTGAACAATTATCTGATGATCCTTATCCAAATCATTTAATTCTTTAACTTGGCCAAGGTGCCACTTGTTCATAGACTTATTGTACATATATACTGGTTTACTTGTAGTCTGCTGCTCACTGTATTTTTGTGATTTATGGGTTCAATGTTGGTTCTATGGTCAATGCAAATCACTGCATGGGGGTGGACTGTGGGAGCCTTAGACCCCCAAGTGTCTTGAAGACTGCACACTGCAGTTTGCTTGACCTAGGACAGTTAAGGTTTGTCCTATTCTTCTTGTAATATCAGGTACTAAATGTAATCTATACCCAAACTACCTCCTCCCTGAGACTCCCTGAGATACTGTTACCTACAAGATAATCTATAATCTCCCCTCCTCCCTGTTGATTACAATCAATCCCTTCCTATGTTGCATGACCTCTGCTCCCTGCCTTATGCTCTCATACCTATTGGAATGTCAAGCCCTTATAACCAGCTTATTCAGTCCCCCCAAAGGGTAGACTATCTCCATGCTGTGCTTTGAAATTGCCACCATTCAGAGCAGCTCCTGAATCCATTCAGAGAAGCTCCTGATTTCAGGGCAATGTGACTCAACTTCCCCTCCCAGTAGGTAAACCCCATGATAAAAGCTAATGACTCAGAACATGTCTTGTGCTTTCTTTAGGTCTTTTGCTACAAAAGACTTCTTGGGCCATAACACCTCTCAATTCCATTTGAAATCTCTCAGCCACTGAAACTTTATTTTGTTTCATTTCTCTTCCCTCTTTTGGTCAAGAAAGTTTCCTCAAGCCCAAGATGCCAGGTACAAGCTCATCCCTGAAATTAATATCCCGTGCTGCCAGGGAGATTTACACCCCTGGGAGTCATGTCCCATGTAGGGGTGGAGGGCAGTGATTTAACTCTCATTTTTGAAGGACTGTTTTGATGGTAAAAATTTTTTGTTGGCCGTTTTTTTCTTTCTGTCTGTTAAATATATCATTCCATTGCCTTCTCATCTCCATGGTTTCTAATGAGAAATTGGCACTTAGTCTTATTGAGAATCCCTTGTATGTGATGAATTGCTTTTCTCTTGTTGCTTCTAGAATTCTCTTTGTCTTTGCATTTGACATTCTGAATAGTATGTTTCTCAGGGTAAGATTTATTCTGTTTGGAGTACTCTGCCCTACTTTTACATTTATGTTTATGTCTTTCATAAGAGTTGGGTAATTGTGCTGGTTTGAAGCAGATATGGACCCTGAAAAGACTATGATCTATTAATCCACTCCTGTGGGTACAGATCTATTTTGGGTGGGACCTTCTGGTTAGGTTATTTCAATTGAGATGTGACCCAGCTCATTTAAGATGGGTCTTAATCCTTTTACTGGTGTCCTTTATGAGGATGAAAGACAGGAAAAAGTCCAGAGGGCTTAGAGAGAGAAACACCCATAGAAAGCTTAGAGAGAGAAAAGCCATAGAGAAGAAAGCAAGGACCCACAGAAATTGAAAGAGCCACTGAAGCCAGAAACTGAAAGCAATGAAACCTGAGAGAAAAGGGCCAGGAGACACTGGCCATGTGTCTTGCTATCTGACAGAGGAACTCTGGGTACAAGCGGCCTTTCTTCAGAGAAAGTATCATCTTTTTGATGCCTTAATTGGGACATTTTCATGTCCTTAAAACTGTAAATTGTTAAACTAGTAAATCCCCATTGTAAAATCCCACCCATTTCTGGTGTATTGCATTCCAGAAGATTTAGCAAACTGAAACAGTAATCTTCCACCATTTTTCCTCATATATTCTTTTTGCCCCTTTTCCCTTCTCTTTTGCTAGTGGATACTCATGATCAATATGTTTGGAACCCTTAAGCTGTCCCTCAAATCACTGAAACACAGTTTAATTTTTTCTGTTCTTTTCTCTATATGTTCTTCCTGTGTGATTTGGATTGACCTGTCTTGTATTTCACTGATTCTTTCAAAATATATAAATAACTTCTTTTAAAGAATTTGCATTTTATTTTAGGGAGACAGATAATAGACAAAAAAGAAAAGTAATCAAGTGTTGATAAGTACAATTAATAAAGATAAACAGAAGGAGGTGATGGAGACTGTGGCCTACTTTAAATTTGGTAGTCAGGAAGCGGCATTAAAGTGAGACCTGACACAGGGTTTGCAGGTTGAATTAAAGCTCCAGGACAGAAACAAGCTTAGCACGTCTGAGCAATAGAAAGAAGGCTGGTTATATGCAATCAACCAGGGAGGGAAGATTTAAATAGGAACTTGTAGGCCATTGTAGAAAATTTGAATTTCATTGTGATGAGAAGCTAATGAAGAATGTTAGACCAAATATAACAAACTGATTGTGTTTTAAAAGCTCACTTCCACTGCTTTTGTGGAGATTGAATCTTATGGAAAAAATAAGAAACAGAAAGATTCATTTGGAAGCTATTACAGTGATCTAGATGAAAGTTAATGTGGTTTAGACTAGGGTAGTCATGTGAACCATGGTACGTGGAAAGATTCCAGATGTAATTTGGAGGTAGAAACCAGGGAGTGAGTTGTCAACTTTGTCAAATGGTGCTGAGTAGTTGAAAAAGTTGAGGTATAACAGTGACAACTTGATTACACAAAATTGGAGTCACTAGTGATCTTGACAAGTTTTACTGGCTTGGTAAGATGAAAACTTGATTGAGGTGAAATTGGTAGATGAAGATGAGAGAGAATGAAGTTTAAGGGTATTACAGTAAAATTATACCCTGCATATATTTAACATGGTAAATATTTTCAAAGCATGTTTGATGTTTTCAAAGTCTATTTAACATGATATATGTCTTCAAAGGATGTTTAATATATAATGGCAATGATCAAAAGGAAACTTTTAGGGGAAAATGCATGCTGCAAAGTTGTAGATAGAACTTGACTTAATTTTGTAAATAATTAACAGAAATGGGCACATGGTATCTATGGAAAACATAAAGATTAACACTATATATTATAAACTTTCCATTAGTTCACATATAACTAGGAATAGACAGAAACATAACTATACTGAGCCAAAAAAGATTGACATTTTCCTAGGTTCACTAAATATATAAAATTATTTTGTGCTTTAACTTTTTTATATGCAGTGGATATCCAGAGTTGTTTGGTAAATTTGTGAATGATAAGACTGTACCTTATACACCTAATTTGTTCAAATATTCTTTTGTGTATTTTTTTATATTTTTCATGAAAAATTTCTTCTACATTTCTTTGAGGATTCTGTACTTTATATTTTTTCCTATTATTATTAAGATATTTTTGGTTACTGATTTAATGAGTCATTGCTGGCTTATTGCAAAGCTATTGAGAATTGTACCCAGCCACATTGATAATTTCTTTTACTAATTTTAATAGGTTTTCAGATGATTCTTTTGCATTTTCTAGATAGAGAATCATCTCATCCCAAAAAGCACAATTTAACTCTTTTTACATTTTATTCTTTCTTTTCCTTCTTTCATTGCCTCATTTCTATACATCATTCTTTTCTTGTATTGCTGCTTTGTTTCTTGAGTTATTTTTCTTACCTTATTGATTTGATGAATATTATTGTTTCAGTGTTAAATAATGAAAATAACAAGCATCATTTCCTTTCCTATTCTTATTCATTTTAAAACCATGTAAAAACAATTTTGAATAGGGAAGGACCTAGAAAGTATTAGGACAATAAAGCAACAAGAAATCAAAAATAAATAGGAAATATATATTAAAAATGAAATAATGTGCCTCTTCCATACAATCTCCTGGTAGTGTATCCAAGATACCTATATGGGAAGTGGCAAAAATGTAATAATTTTTTAATTAAAAAACTTTATAAGGAAAAAGTCTTAAATTCACTTTCAATAAACAGGTTTTTAGAAGGATGAATTATGACTGAAATCTTATTTTAAAACAGGTTAAAATATTAGTAAGCCTCACATGTGACAGCAATTCAACAAAAACTGCATTTACTTTCTTTTGGTTTGTAGTCCATATTTTATGGATGATGCTTGTACAACAACATCAAATCATCAATTATGGCTGAATGCTATTTAAAGTCAAAAGGCTGAATGGGGAAAATGGCAGAGTAGAAAGCTAAGGAACACAGTACTCCAAACAAAGCAACTATTAAACAGGCAGGAGCTGTCTGAAACATGTTTTTTGAAGCATCCAAGGTGAGAACAAGACTGTACAGCATCCAGGGAACAGCAAGAGGAAGAGGCAGATAGATTACAGTAAAGAAGTGTAAATTGCTCTCTCCACATGGTGGTTACTAGCACCCATCCTCCACTCTCATGGCAGGCCACTGTGGAGTCCAGTCCCTGGATAGCTGCTGGTGAGAGAAAGGGATTGAAAAATCTTCACACCCAAGAAAAGGAGTAGACATGGCTGACAGCTGATCACAGCATTTGATTAGTGAGTTCAGATCACTGGTTCCTGGCTATGAGGGCAACTACTGATTCAACCTTCCCTGGAAAAAGGTGGACAGACATTATTTCAACCCTGCCCTAATAAATGTGGCAGCATCCATTCTTTCAACACTCCCCGGACAGGTGCAGAGGCTGTGGAGCTTTAAAGATGCAGCACTTCCTCAAGGATGTGGGGAAATATTAACTGAAGTGGTGCAAATTCTGGGTAGGCCTGGAAAGCTCAGCTATGGAAAGCCATTAGAGAAACTTTTAGAGCATTTCCTGATCCCCTGCTTGGGCAATTTGGAGCTGGTCTGTGCCCCCTTCATGGGTCCCTGGCCATGTTTTGGCTGGAAAGACTGTCTTGGGCAAGTCCTCTTTAGGGTGACCCTCCTCCAAGATTATGCCCTCCAAAAAATAAAAGCATAAAAAAATGAAAGGACTCTAAATATCTATACATGCAGACAGTCTGGACAAAGTTCTGCCAGCTTGAAATACCCAGAAGAGTGAGTTCTGTATCCAGGGAAACAGAAAAGAAAACCAAACTCTTGTAATCAGGGGAGCTCCAAAACAAATAAGCAGAAGCCCAGGATGAGACAGAGACTCAGAACTATAGGGAACATCTTGCAGACTGCATTTGCCTTGGGGAGCCATTCCTGATAGAAAGGCTGAAGCTCAAGAGAAACTCTATTTAATTTTGAGGTGGTCACAAAATGAAGAAACAGACATCCCAAGAGTTAACATTTTAAAATATTAAAATGTAGAGTGTGCAGCAAAAGAGGACAGGACAAAGAAACCAGAAATGATGGCCCCATCAAAGGAAGAGGAAACATTATGGAAAACTCCAATGAAGAAGAGGAGGATGTGAGCATATAAAACAAAGCCTTTATAAAAATGACCTTAAAAATGGTCAAGGAGATGAAGAAAAGTTCAGAGAAAGAACTAAAGGACATCAAGAAAACAATGAACAACAATATGAGAATCTTAATAAAGAGAAATTTTAAAGGAAATCAAAGAGAACTACTGGAGTTGAAGACTGAAATAACTGACATGAAAAATTCCCATGAGAGTATCAAGAGCAGATTGAAGCTGACAGAAGAAAAAAATCCATTAATGTGAAAAAAGACACTTTAAATGAGTAAGGATGAGAAGGAGAAAGAAAGAAGAAATATTAAAAGTGAATATAGCCTAACACAGACATGGGTAACCATCAGCTGTACCAATATATGCATTATGTGAATCCCAGAAGGAAAAGGAAGAGAAAAAGTTGCAGAAAGAATAGTCAAATAAGCAATGACAAAGTAATTCCTAAATTTAGAAAATATGTTAATATACACGCAAAAAAGTTAAGTGAACACCACACAGGATAAATGTGTGGAAAAATATATCCAATCATGTATTGATTACACTATAAAATTCAAAGGACAAGGAGATATTTCTGAAATTTTTAAGATAAAAGCAATGTGTTATGTACAAGTGAGTCCCAAATAATTTGAGTTCTGATTATTCATAAGAAACTATGTAGAAAAGAAGGCAGTGGGTTGAAATACATAAAGTACTGAAGGGAAACAACTGCCAACCAAGAATTTTATATTCAGTGAGACATTCTTTTGAAGATAAGGGACATATTAAGACTTCCTCAGATAAACAAAATTGGAGGTAATTCACAACCACAAGACCTTCTCTACAAGCAAAGCTAAAAGGGGATTTTCAGAATAAAAGGGAAGGATACTAGACATTGTTTCAAAGTAACAAAGAAATAAAGACCTGTGGTAAAGAAAATCACAGGTAAATTACAAATGCCAGTATTATTGTATTATATTGTGCCATATTTAATTCTACCTCTTACTTCCTAAAGTTGCTAAAACTCAAATGCATTAAAGTAATGATACATCTGGGATTTTGGAATACAATGTACAAAGATATAAGTGGCAACAAGTATAAAAAATGGTGAAGGAACAAGGTGGTATAGGAAAAGTATACGAGCATGCTATCAAAGTTAAGTTGGTATCAAACTAAATACTGTTTTTATATAGATAGGCTGTTTAAATTTTGACCCCACGAAACCACAAAGAATGAAGATGAAAATTATATCCAGATAGAAGAGAGAAGGCCCTCAATATGGTACAACAAACAAAGAAGAAAATAAATATTAAAGAGTGCTTTAACGGCAGTGAGAGCAAAAAAAGTTATAAGATGTAAAAGGCTGAGTAACAAATGGCAGAAGAAATTCCTGTATGGACAGTAGTGATTTTAAAAGTAAATTGATTTTTTTAGTTACTCCACTGGGGCAGCTGGAAGATAGCCAGGAACTGTGTGGAATGGAAACTGCAAAGGGATCTGAGCTTGGACACACATCGTACAACAACCATGAGCACATGGAGCAGCTGATATCAGTGAAATCTGTAAGTTCTTGTGGCTAGGGGGTCTGTGCCCCTCCCTGCCAGACACAGTCCCTAGGGAGGAGGGGCCATCAGTGCTGGGAACCAGGAGGGAGAACTGCAGTAGCAGAACTGATTAACAAACTCAGACTGCTGAATAAAAATTCCAACAATTCATAAACTGAGACCAGACATCTGAGAATCTGGGAGCAGTCAGCCCAGTGGAGAGGAGATAGGGCTAGCAAAAACAGCCAAAAAAAAAAGAAACAAAAATAAAAACAGAGACTTTTGGCATTGGGGATGAACATACTAAGAGAAGGGCTGGGCTCAAACAGAATCAAGCACATGTGCAAACAAAATCCATTGATCCAGGGCCCTTCTCTGAAAAGCCACTTTTTCTTTTTTTTTTTTATTAAATTCAGTTTTATTGAAATACATTCACACAGCATACAATCATCCATGATATACAATCCACTGTCCACAGCATGATAACATAGTTATGCATTCATCACCACAGTCTATCTCTGAACATTTTCCTTACATCAGAAAGAACCAGAACAAGAATAAAAAATAAAAGTGAAAAAAACACCCAAATCATCCCCCCATCCCACCCCATTTGTCCTTTAGTTTTTATCCCCATTCCTCCACTCATCCATACACTAGATAAAGGGGGTGTGATCCACAAGGTCTTCACAATCACACTGTCACCCCTTGTAATCTACATTATTATATAATTGTCTTCAGGAGTCCAGACTGCTGGGTTGGAGTTTGGTAGTTTCAGGTATTTACTTCTAGCTATTCCAATACATTAAAGCCTAAGAGGTGTTATCTATATAGTGCATAAGAATGTCCACCAGAGTGACCTCTTGACTCCATTTGGAATCTCTCAGCCACTGAAACTGTTTCGTCTCATTTTGCATCCCCCTTTTGGTCAAGAAGATACTCTCAGTCCCACGATGCCGGGTCCACATTCATCCCTGGGAGTCATACTCTGCGTTGCCAGGGAGATTTACACCCCTGGGAGTTGGGTCCCTCGTAGGGGGGAGGGCAGCGAGTTCACCTGTCGAGATGGCTCAGTTAGAGAGAGAGAGGGCCACATCTGAGCAACAAAGAGGTACTCAGGGGGAGACTCTTAGGCACCATTACATACAGCTTTAGACTTTCCTTTGTGGTAATGAGCTTCCTAAGGGCAAGTCCCATACTTGAGGGCTCAGCACATCAAACTGCCAGTCCCAATGTTTGTGACAACATACGCTAGGGGATCAGCATCTTAAAGTTTAGAGATAGGCCTTACAATTCAGGGATAGAGTTAACTGCTGTAAGAGCTTACAATCTAGGGACTATTACAATTATTGTGTCCACGTTAGGCTATGTTCTAAGATTTAATTCTGAGTTTACACATTGTAGTTAGTCCATATTAGTGAGGCATCATCCCTCTCACCATGTTTTCTCCAACACTTTTACTCCTATATATATATTTTCCTACAATTTTATAGAGTTATATTCACATACCATACATTTATCCACAGTGTACAATCAGTTGTTCATGGTATCATCATAAAGTTGTACATTTATCACCACAATCAGCATTTGAACATACTGATTACTACAAGAAAAAATGTTTTTTTTTTTTTTTTAGCAATAAGAAAAAATGATAAAAAGAAAAATAACATGTCATAAAATACAATATACTACTAAGGACAGCAAATAACACCACTACCAAGAATCCCATATTACTCCCCTATATCCCCTTCTCATATACATTTAGCATTGGCGTATTGCCTTTGTTACATTTAATGGAGGTATATTACAATGTTACTGTTGACCATAGACTCCAGTTTGCTTTGATTATGTTTTTTCCTGAATACCATCCCTTTTTCAAATTTCTACATGGTTGACATTCATTTGCTTTCCCACATGCAAAAACAATTTTATATTTGTATATTTAGTAATAGTCATTGGCCACACCAGTTTTTGCCACATTATACAGTCCCAGTCTTTATCATCTATCTTTACCTCTGGTGTCATACATTCTCCTATCCCACCTCTTTCAGCTTTACTCACAGACATCTTTGTTCAGTGTACTTACAATACTGTGCTACCATCACACAGTATTATGCTATCTATTTCTGGATCTATGCAATCAATCCTAAACATTCTGTAGTCCTTCAGCATCAAATGGCTGATCTCTGCCCGCTTTCTATCTCCTGGTCGCCTGTGTTGTCAGCTTTTAACTCCCAAAGTTTGTTCATTAATGTCTATTCATATTAGTGAGACCATACAGAATCTGTCCTTTTGTTTCTGGCTAACTTCACTCAACATAATGTCCTCAAGGTTCATCCACATTATTACATGATCCATGTCTTTGTTCTGTCTTACAGCTGCATAATATTCCATCATGTGTATATACCACAGTTTGTTTATCCACTCGTCCTTTGATGGACATTTGGGCTGTTTCCATCTCTTGGCAATTGTGAATAATGCTGCAATCAACATCGGTTTACAAATGTCTGTTTGTGTCTTAAGTTTCAGTTCCTCTGAGTATATACCCAGCAATGGAATAGCTGGGTCATATGGCAAATCTATATTTAGCTTCCTGAGGAACCTCCATACTGTCTTCCAGAGTGGTTGCACCATTCTACATTCCCACCAACAATGAATAAGTGTGCCTCTTTCTCCACATCCTCTCCAGCACTTGTCATTTTCTGTTTTTTGGATAATGGCCATTCTGGTAGGTGTGAGATGATATCTCATTGGGGTTTTGAGTTGCATTTCCTTAATAGCCAGTGAAGTTGAGCATTTTTTCATATGCTTTTGAGCCATTTGTATTTCCTCTTCAGAAAAATGTCTGTTCATGTCTTTTGCCCATTTTTAAATTGGATTGTTTGTCTTTCTGTTATTGAGATGCAGGATTGCTTTATATATTCTGGATATTAAACCCTTATCTGATATGTGGTTTCCAAATATCATCTCCCATTGTGTAGGTTGCCTTTTTACTTTTCTGACAAAGTCCTTTGATGTACAAAAGTGTTTAATTTTGAGGAGATCCCATTTGTCTATTTGTTCTTTGGTTGCTCGTGCCTTGGGTGTGAGGTCTAAGAAACCACCTCCTTTCACAAGATCTTTAAGATATTGCCCTACATTTTCTTCTAAGAGTTTTATGGTCTTGGTGCTAATGTTTAGGTCTTTGATCCACTTTGAGTTAATTTTGGTATAAGGTGTGAGATGGACATCCTCTTTCATTCTTTTGGAAATGGATATCCAGTTCTCCAAACACCATTTATTGAACAGGCTGCTCTTTCCCAGTTGCTTCGGCTTCACTGCCTTATCAAAGATCAGTTGTCCATAGATGTGAGGGTCTACTTCTGAACACTCAATTCGATTCCATTGATCAGTATATCTGTCCTTATGCCAGTACCATGCTGTTTTGAGCACTGTAGCTTTGTAATATGCTTCAAAGTCAGGTAGTGTGAGACCTCCCACTTCACTCCTCTTTCTCAAGACATTTTTGGCTATTCAGGGCATCTTACCCTTCCAAATAAATTTAGTTATTGTCTTTTCTATTTCTGTAAAGTAAGTTGTTGGGATTTGAATTGGTATTGCATTGAATCTGTAAATCAGTTTAGGTAAAATTGCCATCTTAACTATGTTTAGTCTTCCAATCCATGAACATGGTATGTTCTTCCATTTTTTCAGGTCTTGTTCAATTTCTTTTAGCAGTTTCTTATAGTTTTCTATGTAAAGGTCTTTTGTGTCCTTGGTTAAGTTTATTCCTAAATACTTGATTCTTTTGGTTGCTATTGTAAATGGGATTTTTTTCTTGATTTCCTCCTCTTGTTGCACATTACTTGTGTATAGGAACACTACAGATTTTTGCGTGTTGATCTTGTAGCCTGCTACTTTGCTGTATTCATTGACTAGTTCTAGTAGCTTTGCTGTAGATTTTTCTGGATTTCCTACATATAGAATCATGTCATCTGCAAATAGTGAAAGTTTTACTTCTTCCTCTCCAATTTGGATGCCTTTTATTTCTTTTTCTTGCCTAATTGCTCTAGCTAGAACTTCCAGCACAATGTTGAATAGCAATGGTGATAGTGGGCATCCCTGTCTTGTTCCTGATCTTAGAGGAAAAGCTTTCAGTCTCTCCCCATTGAGTGTGATGTTAGCTGTGGGTTTTTCATATATTGCCTTTATCATATTGAAAAAGTTCCCTTCTATTCCTATCCTTTGAAGTGTTTTCATCAGGAAAGGATGTTGAATTTTGTCAAATGCCTTTTCTGCATCAATCGAGATGATCATGCGGTTCTTCTGCTTTGATTTATTGATGTGGTGTATTACATTAATTGATTTTCTTGTGTTGAACCAGCCTTGCATACCTGGAATAAATCCCACCTGGTCGTGGTGTATAATTCTTTTAATGTGCTGCTGGATTCAATTTCGAGTATTTTGTTGAGGATTTTTGCGTCTATATTCATTAAAGAAATTGGTCTATAATTTTCTTTTTTTGCAGTATCTTTGCCTGGTTTTGGTATTAGGGTGATGTTGGCTTCATAGAAAGAGTTAGGTAGCTTTCCCTCTTCTTCAATTTTTTTGAAGAGATTGAGCAGGATTGGTACTAATTCGTTCTTGAATACTTGGTAGAATTCACATGTGAAACCATCTGGTCCTGGGCTTTTCCTTTTTGGGAGCTTTTTGATGACTGACTCAATCTCTTTACTTGTGATTGCTTTGTTGAGGTCATCTATTTCTTCTTTAGTTAATGTTGGTTGTTTATGCTTTTCTAGGAAGTTGTCCATTTCATCTAAGTTGTCTAGTTTATTAGCATATAGTTGCTCATAGTATCTTCTCATTATCTCCTTAATTTCTGCAGGGTCGGTAGTTATATTTCCTTTCCCATTTCTGATTGCATTTATTTGCATCTGCTCTCTCTTTTTTTTGTTAGCCTAGCCAGTGGTCCATCGATTTTATTGATTTTCTCAAAGAACCAACTTCTGGTTTTGTTGATTCTCTCTATTGTTTTCCTGTTCTCAATTGCATTTATTTCTGCTCTAATCTTTGTTATTTCTTCCCTTCTGCTTGCTTTGGGGTTAGTTTGCTGTTCTTTCTCTAATTCCTCCAGGTGAGCAGTTAACTCTTCAATTTTTGCTCTCTCTTCTCTTTTAATATAGGCATTTAGGGCAATAAATTTCCCTCTCAGCACCGCCTTTGCTGCATCCCATACGTTTTGATAAGTTGTGTTTTCATTGTCATTTGCCTCGAGGTATTTACTAATTTCTCTTGTAATTTGTTCCTTTACCCACTGGTTTTCTAAGAGGGTGTTTTTTAGCCTCCATATGTTTGTGAATTTTATGACCTTCTGCCTTTTATTTATTTCCAACTTCATTCCATTGTGATCTGAGAAAGTGTTTTGTATAATATCAATATTTTTAAATTTGTTGAGACTTGCTTTGTGACCCAACATGTGGTCTATCCTAGAGAATGTTCCATGAGCACTTGAGAAAAAAGTGTATCCTGCTGTTGTTGGATGTAGTGTTCTATAAATGTCTGTCAAGTCTAGTTCCTTTATCATACAATTCAACATCTCTGTTTGTTTAGTGATCCTCTGTCTAGATGTTCTATCCATTGATGAGAGTGGTGTATTGAAGTCTCCAACTATTATTGTAGAGGTATCTATTTCTCCTTTCAGTGATCGCAGTGTTTCCAACTACTATTGTAGAGGTATCTATTTCTCCTTTCAGTGATCGCAGTGTTTTCCTCATGAATTTTGGGGCATTCTAGTTTGGTGCATAAATATTTATGACTGTTATGTTTTCTTGATGAATTGACCCTTTTATTAATATATAGTGTCCTTCTTTGTCTCTTTTAATTGTTTTGCTTTTGAAGTCTAACTTGTCTGATATTAATATAGCTACTCCCACTTTTTTCTGGTTGTTGTTTGCATGAAATATCTTTTTCCAACCTTTCACTTTCAGTCTATGTTTGTCCTTGTGTCTAAAGTGAGTTTCTTGTAGACAGCATATAGATGGGTCCTGTTTTTGAATCCATTCTGCCAGTCTGTGTCTTTTTATTGGGGAGTTTAATCCATTTACATTTATTGTTATTACTGTAACGGCAGTACTTTCTACTACCATTTTGCTTTTTGGAATTTATATGTCATATCTTATTTTTTCCTCTCCTTTTACCTTTCCTGATAATCTTCATTTCTGCACTCTTCTCCAACTCTCTCTCTCCTGTCTTTTCCTATCAGCCTGTAGCACTCCCTTTAGTATTTCTTGTAGTGCCGGTCTCTTATTCACAAACTCGCTCAGTGTCTGTTTGTCTGAAAATGTTTTAATCTCTCCCTCATTTTTGAAGGAAAGTTTTGCTGGATATAGAATTCTTGGTTGGCAGTTTTTGTCTTTCAGTATCTTAAATATATCATGCCACTGTCTTCTTGCCTCCATGGTTTCTGCAGAGAAATCTGTACATAGTCTTATTGACTTTCCCTTGTACGTGATGGATTGCTTTTCTCTTGCTGCTTTCAGAATCCTCTCTTTGTCTTTGACATTGGACAATCTGACCAGTAAGTGTCTTGGAGTAGGTCTATTGGGATCTATTCTATTTGGGGTACGTTGTACTTCTTGAATCTCTAATTTTCTGTCTTTTATAAGAGCTGGGAAATTTTCAGTGAATATGTCTTCTATTACTCTTTCTGCCCCTTTTCCCCTCTCTTCTCCTTCTGGGATACGCATAACACGTATATTTGTGCGTTTCATGTTGTCACTCAGCTCCCTAAGACCCTGCTCATATTTTTCCATTTTTTTCACCATCTGTTCTTTTGTGTGTATGAATTCTCATGACCTGTCTTCCAGTTCACTGATCCTTTCTTCTGCCTGTTCAAATCTACTGTTGTGTCCCTCCATTGTGTTTTTCATCTCCTCCATTGTGGCCTTCATTCCCATGAGTTCTGCCATTTGTTTTTTTAAGTTTATGAATTTTTCTTCATGGTCAGCCAGTGTCTTCTTTATATCCTTCAGCTCTTTTGCTATATCTTCCTTCATCTCATCAAATTTATTTAGCATTAGTTGCCTCCACTCCTGTGTCTCAGCTGAGCTATTAGTTTGTTCCTTTGGCTGGTCCATGTTTTCGTGTTTCCTGGTATGGCTTGTTATCTTAAGTTGTCTAGGCATCTGATTCTCTTGATTAGTTTATTTTGGAGCTTGTTTTCTGTCTTTTACTTAGTGGTTTTCTTGTTGGTTGGCTTTGTTTTCTGGCCTCTGTTATTCAGCTCAACTTATTCTAGACCTCTAACTTAGGTTCTATTTAGTTGATCGGAATTTTTCCCCTCTTGTTTTTTCTGTTTCTTGCTCTGCCTCTATGTAACCTTTTTGTGAGTGGGTCTCCTCAGATATGGTCGACCCTAGTCAGATTTTCCCGGTCTAGTGAGGCCCAGGTCCCATTGGGAGGGTATGGAGTTTTCCTGAGAAAGAGACCCTCCTATGAGGCCTTTAGAATTGGTGCTTTTCCACTCCTGTCCAGCAGGTGGCGCTGGCCAGCCCGCAACTCCCCCACCAGTGTAAGGAGATGTGGAGCCTTTAGTTCTCCTGGTGACTCTGATCCTGTCAGGGGCGTGGCTGACTGAAGCTTGAATCTGAATTCCAGCCCCTGGGTTCTGAATTCCCAGAAGGAGGACTGCTAGTTGAGCTGGGCCTCCCTCCACTCTCCCAATCCTCAGAATTCCAGTTGTCTCTCAGGGGCACTATTCCCTTCTCCTCTCTCCTCTTTGGGGCCTCTCCAGGTAGATTCCTTGGTCAGCCTGAGTTGCCAATTAAAGACGGGGGTGGAGGCCTTCAGTCGTGAATATGGAATTCAAAGACACTGTAGGTACTCTGTCTCCCCTCAAGCCCAGCCTAGTCCCTCAACCTGGGCTTTCCGATAGAAAATAACCACATATATCACTTTTAGATTTAAAAAAAAAGAAGTAGAAAAGAAATCAAGAAAAAGAAAAAAAGGAAAAAAAAAAAAGAGTCTCTTAAATTTTAAAAGTCTTTCCCCAGCCTGGAAGTTTTGTCAGTGTCAGAATAGAGCATTTAAAGATATGCTTTGGGCTATTGTCTTATAATTTCTCTCCAAGGGCTTCAGTTCTACCCCTGCCGGGGGCTATTGAAATGCAAAAAGGTAAGGGATCAGTGAGAAGCCAGAAGGGACAAAATGTAGGGGAAAAAAAATGGCTTTTTTGGAGTCTGGGAATGGGTGCCCGCTTTTACGTGCCCCCACTTCTCGGAGCCCAGCCCTTCTTTAGCACCCCAGCTCCCAAAGTTAGTTAATTAATTTGTTAATTAATTCTGCAGTTGAGGCTGGGTTGAGCCTCCCTTCTTGCCCTCAGCAGATTGCTGTTTTTTGGTTTTTTTTCTACCCCCCTTTCAGGGAGCCGGCAGCAAGACAGTCTGTGAGGTCTGGGTGGGGAGGGGCGCCAGACCCCTGGTCCGGGGAACTTACAATGTTCGCTGCGATCTCAGCTTTTCCTCCAATTCCAAACTTGTGTCCAATGTGTGACTGGTTACTGGAGACCCCGAAAACACTGTTTCATATAGTTCTTGGGTAATTGCCAGCTGCTCTAGGGGAGAGACGAAATTCTGCTCCTCACCACTCCGCCATCTTGCCCCGCCTCTTCGAAAAGCCACTTTTTCTGTTTTTTTTTTTTTTATTGTTTCCAATTGCTCTCAAACTCCTTTATTTTTGCATTTCAATAACCCATATCAGAATTGCAAAGACTGAATTAAAGGGCTTTTCTTTAAATAGTCTATACTGGGCCTTTCTTTTCTTTTTTTCTTTTTTTAAATCTTTTTCTCTGTTTTTAAAAATAACTATTCTAAGTAATCCATTACAGAAAGCCTCAAAGACTTGCAATTTGGGCCCAAGCAAGAGCAGAGTTAAGAGCACTTATTTGGGGGAAGTCAGACACCAGGGCCTGGAATTCAGAAATCAGCTTCAGTCAACAATGCCCCAGACAGGGTCAGGATCACTGGGAGAACTAAAGGTTTCATATCTCCTAACTCTTGAGGAGCTGCAGGCTGTTGAGCACCACCTGCTGGACAGCATAGGAAAAGAACAGAGTCTAAAGCCTTCACAGCAGGGACTCATCCCTAGGAAACTCCATACCCTCTTCCTGAGACCTAGGCCCCTCTAGACTGGGAAAACCTGAAGGGGGTTGACCATAGCTGAGGAGATCCTCACACAAAAAGCTAGAGAGAGGCAGGACAAGAAAAAAAAAACAAGAGGTAAAAATGTCTGATCAACTAAATAGAACCTAAGTTAGAAGCCTAGAATAAGTTGAACTGAATACCAAAGGTTAGAGAACAGAGCCAACCAACCAGAAAACCACAGATAAAAGAGTGAAAATAAGCTCCAGAATAAACAAATCAAGAAAGTCAGAGGCCTAGATAGCTCAAGATAATGAGCCATATTAGGAAACATGAAAATATGGATCAGCCAAAGGAACGAATAGTTCAACCAAGATACAAGAGTTGAGGCAACTAATGCTAAATCAATTCATTGAAGTGAAGGAAGAAGTAACTAAAAATGTTCAAACAAATCTCCTAAATCAATTCAAAAATCAAGTCAATGAACTGAGGGAAGATATGGCAAAAGAGATGAAGGATATAAGGAAGACACTGGATGACCATAAAGAATTCACAAACTTGAAAAAAAAAATAGCAAAACTTATGGGAATGAAGGGCATAATGCAGTAAGGAAAAAGACAATGGAGGGATACCATGGTAGATTTGAACAGGCAGAAGAAAGTATCAGTGAATTGGAAGACCAGACATTTCAATTCATACACACAAAGGAACAGATGGTGAAAAGAATGAAAAAATACAAGCAGATTGTTAGGGAGTTGATCAACAGCATGAAGCCCAAGAATATATGTAATATGGGTGTCTCAGAAGAAGAGAGGGTAAAAGGGGCAGAAAGAATAATAGAAGAAATATTCCCTGAGAATTTCCCAACTCTTATGAAAGACAGAAAATTACAGTTTCAAGAAGTACAGCATACACCAAACAGAATAGATCCCAATAGACTTACTCCAAGACACCCACTGATGAGATTGTCCAATGTCAAAGGCAAAGAATTCTGAAAGCAGCAAGAGAAAAGCAGTCCATCACATATAAGGGAAGCTTGATAAGACTGTGTACAGATTTCACTGCAGAAACCATGGAGGCAAGAAGACAGTGGTATGATATATTTCAGATAATGAAAGAGAAGAACTACCAAAAAACAATTCTATATCTGGAAAAACTGTCCTTCAAAAATCAGGGAGAGATTAAAATATTTTCAGACAAACAAACACTGAGAGAGTTTGTGAATAAGATACCAGTGCTACAAAAAATACTAAAGGGAGTGCGATACACTGATACAAAAGATAGGAGAGAGAGGTTTGGAGAAGAATGTAGAAATGAAGATTGTCAGGAAGGGTAAAAAGAGAGAGGAAACAAATAAGACATGACTTATAAAATCCAAAAAACAAAATGGTAGAAGAAAGTACTGCCCTTACAGTAATAACGCTAAATATTAATGGATTAAACTCCTCCCCCCCCAAAAAAAATAGAGACACAGACTGTCACAATGAATTAAAAAAACAGGACTCATCTATAAGCTGTCTACAAGAAACTCACTTTAGACACAAGGACAAAAATATGCTGAAAGTGAAAGGTTGGAAAAAGATACTCCATGCAAACAGCAACCAGAAAAAAGGGAAGTAGGTATATTAATATCAGACAAATTAGACTTCAAAAGAAAAACAGTTAAAAGAGACAAAGGACACTATATAGTAATAAAAGGGTCAATTCATCAAGAAGACATAAAAATCATGAACATTTATTCACCAAGCCAGAGTGTACCAAAATTCATGAGGCAAACACTGAGAATGGTGAAAGGAGAAACAGATAACTCAAAAATAATAATTGCCGTCTTCAATACACCGCACTTATCAAGGGATAGAACATGTAGACAGAGGATCAATAAGGACATGGAGATGTTAAATTGTATGATAAATGAACTTGACTTGACCGACATTTATAGAACACTACAACCCACAACATCAGGATACACATTTTTTTTAAGTGCTCATGGAACATTCTCTAGCACAGAAAACAAATTGGGACACAAAGCAAGTCTCAAAAAATTTAAAAATATTGATACTAAAAAACACATATACAGATTATATTGGAAGGAAGTTGGGAATAAATAACAAGGAGAAGATTGCAAAATTCACAAATATATGGAGACCAAACAACAAAATCTTATAAAACCAGTGAGTAAAGGAAGAAATTACAAGAGAAAGTAGTAAATACCTCCAGGTAAATGACAATAAAAACACAACATATCAAAACTTACGGGATTCAGCAAAAGCAGTGCTGAGAGGGAAATTTATTGCCCTAAATGCCTATATTAAGAGAGAAGGGAGAGAGAAAATTGAGGAATTAACTGTCCACCTGAAGGAACTAGAGGAAGAACAGAAAATAATTCACAAAGCAAACAGAAGGAAAGAAATAACAAAGATCAGAGCAGAAATAAATGAAACTGAGAACAGGAAAACAATAGAGAGAATCAACAAAACCAGAAGCTGGTTCTTTGAGAAAATCAACAGAATTGATGGAACACTAGGAAGGCTAACAAAAAAAAAAAAAAAGAGTGGATGCAAATAAATGAAATCAGAAGAAACAGGAGAAGAAACATAACTACTGACACTGCAGTAATAAAGGAGATAATAATAGATACTATGAGCAAATATTTGCTAATAAACTGGACAATTTACACAAAATAGACAACTTCCTAGAAAAGCATAAACCACCAACATTGATCTGAGAAGAAATAGAGGACCTCAACAAACCAATGACAAGCAAAGAGATTGAGTCAGTCATCAAAAAGCTCCCAAAAATGAAAGGCCCAGGACCAGATGACTTCACATGTGAATTCTACCAAGCATTCAAGAAAAAAATAATACCAATACTGCTCAAACTCTTCAAAAAAATCGAAGAGAAGGGAAAGCAACCCAACTCATTCTATGAAGCCAATGTTACCCTAATATAAAAACCAGACAAAGATGTTACCAAAAAAAAAGAAAATTATAGACCAATCTCTTTAATGAATGTAGATGCAAAAATACTCAACAAAATCATCACAAATTCAATCCAGCAGCGCATTAAAAGATTTATACACCATGACCATGTGGGGTTTATTCCAGGTATGCAAGGCTGGTTCAACATAAGAAAATCAATTAATGTAGCACACCACATCAATAAATAAAAGCAGAAGAACCACATGGTCATCTCAATTGATGCAGAAAAGGCATTTGACAAAATTCAACATCATTTCTTGATGAAAACATTTCAAAGGATAGGAATAGAAGGGAATTTTCTTGATATGATAAAGGCAATATATGATAAACCCACAGCTAACATCATACTAAATGGGAAGAGACTGAAAGCTTTCCCTCTAAGATTTGGATCAAGACAAGGATGCCCACTGTCACCATTGTCATTCAACATTGTGCTGGAAGTGCTAGCTAGATCAATCAGGCAAGAAAAAGAAATAAAAGGCATCCAATTTGAAGAGGAAGTAGTAAAACTTTCACTGTATGCAGATGACATGAATCTATATGTAGAAAATCCAGAAAAATCTAAAGCAAAGCTATTAGAGCTAATCAATGAATACAGCAAAGTGGCAGGCTACAAGATCAACAGGCAGAAATCTGTGGAGTTCTTAGTTACAAGTAATGTGGAACAGGAGGAAGAAAAAATTCCATTTACAATAGCAACCAAAAAATCAAGTATTTAAGAATAAACTTAATGAAGGCCACAAAAGACCTATACAAAGGAAATTAGAAGAAACTGCTAAAAGAAATTGAACAGGACCTAAAAAGAATGGAAGAACATACTGTGTTCATGGATTGGAAGACTAAATATAATTAAGATGTCAACTCTACCTAAAATGATTTATAGATTCAATGCAATACCAATTAAAATCCCAACAACTTACCTTGCAGAAGTAGGAAAACAAATAATCAAATTTATTTGGAAGGGCAAGGTGCCCTGAATAGCCAAAAATAGCTTCACAAAGAGGAACAAAGTGGGAAGTCTCACACTACGTGACTTTGAAGCATATTACAAAGCTGCAGTGCTTGAAAGAGCACCGGCATAAGGACAGAGATACTGACCAATGGATTTGAATTGAGTGTTCAGTAATAGATTCTCACATCTATGGACATCTGATCTTTGATAAGGTAGCCAAGCCAAATCGATTGGGACAAAACAGCCTCTTCAATAAATGGTGTTTGGAGAACTGGATATCCATTTCCAAAAGAAGGAATGAGGTCTCCTACCTCACACCTTATACAAAAATTAACTCTAACTGGATCAAAGACCTAAACATAAGCACTAAGACCCTAAGAGTCTTAGAAGAAAACTTAGGGCACTATCTTAAAGATCTTGTGATAAGAGGTGGTTTCCTAGACATTACACCCAAAGTGCAAGAAACCAAAGAACAAGTAGACAAATGGGATCTCCTCAAAATCAAACACTTATGGACACCAAAGGACTTTGTTAGAAAAGTAAAAAGGCAACCTACACAATGGGTGACAATATTTGGAAACCACATATCAGAAAACGGTTTAATATCCTGAATATATAAAGAAATCCTACAACTCAACAACAGAAAGACAAACAACCCAATTAAAAAATGGGCAAAAGACATTGACAGACACTTTTCTGAAGATGAAATACAAATGGCTCAAAAACATACAAAAAAAAATGCTCAACTTTATTGGCTATTAGGGAAATGCAAATCAAAACCAAAATGAGATATCATCTCACACCTACAAGAATAGCCATTATCCAAAAAAAAAAAAAAAAAAAAAAAAAGAAAATTACAAGTGCTGGAGAAGTTGTGGAGAAAGAGGCATACTTATTCATTGCTGTTGGGAATGTAGAATAGTGCAACCACTCTGGAAGACAGTGTGGAGGTTCCTCAGGAAGCTAAGGATAGATTTGCCATATGACCCAGCTATTCCATTGCTAGGTATATACTCAAAGGAACTGAAAGTTAAGACACAAATGGACATTTGTAAACAGATTTTTATTGCAGCACTATTCATGATTGCCAAGAGATGGAGGCAGCCCAAATGTCCATCAACAGATGAATGGATAAAGAAACTGTGGTATATACACCTGATGGAATTTAATGCAGCTGTAAGACAGAACAAAGGCAGAGAACATATAATAATGTAGATGAACCTTGAGGACATTTTGTTGAGTGAAGTTAGCCAGAAACAAAAGGACAAATATTGTATGGTCTCACAAATATGAACAAATATTAATGAGCAAACTCAAAGAGTTAAAAGATGATAACACAGGATACTGGGGGATAGAAAGAGGGTAGAGATCAGGCATTTGATGCTGAAGGACTACAGAAATGTTCAGTAGGATTGATTGTACAGATACAGAAATAGATAGCAAAATACTGTGTAATGGTAGCACAATATTATAAGTACATGGAACAAAGATTTCTGTGAGTAAAGCTGAAAAGGGTGGGATAGGGGAATTTATGACACCAGAGGTAAAGATAGGTGATGAAGCCTGGGACTGTATAACCCGGCAAATACTGGAGTGGCCAATGACTGTTGTTCAATACACAAATAAAAACATGTTCTCACAGGTGGGTGAACAAATGAATGTCAAACATGCAGAGTGTTGAAAAATGGATGGTATTTTGGAAAAAACATAATCAAAACAAACTGGAGCCTATGGTCAACAGTAACATTCCAATATGCTTCCATTAAAAGTAACAAAGGCACTATACCAAAGTTAAATGTGTATGAGAGGGGGATATGGAGGAGGGATGTGGGATTCTTGGTGGTGTGCTGCTTTCTGTCCTTACTATTATATTATATTGTATAACATTTTCATTTTTCTTTTTTATTATTTTTTTATTATTCACCCAAAATAAAAACTTCTTCATAGTAACCAATATGTTCATGTGCTGACTGTGGTGATAAATGTCAACTATGTGATGATGTTGTGAACAACTGATTGTACACTGTGGATGGTTATATTTTATGTGAATATCTCTATAAGATTGTAGGAGAAATATAAATAGAGGTAAAAGTCCTGGAGAAAACATGGAGAGAGGGATGTACCTATTTACTGTGGTGAGGAGGCAGAATGGTGTAGCCTTTCTGGAGGTCACTGTGGTGGCTCCACAAGAAGCTAAGTATATGGGGTTATAAGGTCATACAACCTCATTATATGATATGTATTTGGAAGATCTGAGAGCAGAGACATGAATGGACATTTCCACATTGTTGTTTATGGAGGCAGTGTTCATGATTTGCAGTGGGTGGAGGTGGCCTAAGGGTACATTGACTGAGGAATAGAATGGTGAACTGTTGTGTATGAATACAATGGAATATTGAGCACTACAAGAAGGAGTGAAGCTGTGAGACACACAATGAGGTGAAATGATCCATTAGACAGCATGTTGAGTGAAGTACACCAGATAAAAAGGCAAACAGTATAATCCCTCACCAATATGGACTAACTACAATGTGTAAACTCAGAATTGAATCTTAGAGCACAGCCTAACAGGGAAATTATTACTGTAATTATCTGTTGATTGTAAACTCTTACAGCAGTCAAATCTATTCCTGAATTGTAATGGCTATATACTAACTGTGAGATGTTGATCCCTTCATGTATAACCTGACTGGTCTCTGGAACACTGGGTATCTCTGTTACACCTGAAACTCAGAGCTAGAGCTTGGCAGATATGAATATCAGTATTAATGCATACAGGAACTGTTTAAAAAAAAAAGCTGAAATAGAGCCCAGACTTCAATTAGAGATATGAATGAAGCAGATTCAGTTAAGAATAGAACAAATTGGGCCACAGGGTAAAGGTTAAAACTTATTGTGTGTTAAAACTTCAACATCCACCAAGGCAAGAGATGTTTATTAGGTGTAGTAGCTATATTTTCTAAACAATATAACTTCTACTGTCAGTTTGTTCAAACACTACAATTACATGGAACTTTGAATAGGAAATAAGCTATGGTAAGTCTGTATATATTAGAATGAAAGAGCAACACATCCTAAAGTAATTTGAGTGGAGAATAAAAAGATATATTTGGGGCCCCCCTGAAGAGCTAGGGGAGGATGATGAGTTGTTGGATTCCTCACCTGGATTGTTGCTGACATTCTCACAAACATTGGGGACTGAAGGCTTGACATGCTGTGCCCTCTGTCTTGGGGCTAGCCCCTATGAAGCTTATTGCTACAGTGAGTGGCTAAACCTGCTTATAATTGTGCCTAAGAGTCTCCCGAGTGCCTCTTTGTTGCTCAAATGTGGCCCCCTCTCTCTAAGTCACTTTGGCAGGTGATCTCGCTGCCCTCCCATCTACATGGGACCTGACTCCCAGGGGTGTAAATCTCCCTGGAAACACAGGATATGACTCCCAAGGATGAATCTGGAGCCAGCATCATGGGATTGAGAACATCTTCTTGACAAAAAGTGGGATGCAAAATGAAACAAAATAAAGTTTCATTGGCTGAGAGATTTTAAATGGAGTCAAGAGTTCACTCTGGTGGACATTCTTACACACTATATAGATAACACCTTTTAGGTTTTAATATATTTGAATAGCTAGAAGTAAATACCTGAAACTGTCAAACTCCAACCCAGTAGCCTTGACTCTTGAAGATGATTGTAAAACAATGTAGATTATAAGGTGTGAAAGTATGATTGTGAAAACCTTGTGGATTGCACTCCCTTTATCCAGTGTATGAATGGATGGATAGAAAAATGGTGATAAAAGCTAAATGAAAAATATGGTGGGATGGGGGTGATTTGGGTGTTTTTTATTTTTATTTTTTATACTTATTCAGATTTTTTCTAGTGTAAGAAAATGTTCAAAAATAGATTGGTGTGATCAATGTACAGCTATATGATGGTACTGTGAACAGTTAGTTGTACACCATGGATGATCGTACATTATGTAAATATATCTCAATAAAAGTGAATTTAAAGAAAAATAAGAAAGGAGAGCAAAAATTGAGGAATTTTAAATGTCCACCTGCAGGAACTAGAGAAAGAAAAGCAAACTAACCCCAAAGCAAACAGAAAGAAAGAGATAACAAAGATTATAGCATAAAAAAATGAAACTCAGAACAGGAAAGCAATTAAGAGTATCAACAAAACCAGAAGTTGGTTCATTGAGAAAATCAACAATATTGATGGACCCCTAGTTAGGCCAAGAAAAAAAAAAAGAGAGAGAGCAAATGCAAATAAATGCAATCAGAAATGGGAAAGGAAACATAGCTACTGTCCTTGCAGAAGTAAAGGAGTTAATGAGAAGGTATTTTAAGAAACTATATGAAAACAACTAGAAAAACTAGATGTAATGGACAATTTCCTAGAAAAGCATAAACAACCAACATTGACCTGAGAAGAAATAGATGACCTCAACAAACCAATCACAAGAGATTGAATCAGTCATCAAAAATTTGCCAAAAAATAAATCCCAGGACCAGATGGCTTCACATGTGAATTCTACCAAGCATTCAAGAAAGAATTAATACCAATTCTGCTCAAACTCTTCCAAAAATTTGAAGCAGAGGGAAAGCTACCCCATTCTATGAAGCCAACATCACCATAATACCCAAATCAGACAAAAATACTACAAAATGAGAAAATTAAAGATGAATATTTTTAATGAATATGAATGCAAAAAATCCTCAACAAAATACTTGCAAATCAAATCCAGCAACATACTAAAAAATTATACACCATGACTAGGTGGGGGTTATTCCATGTATGCAAGGCTGTTTCAACACAAGAAAATCAATTACTGTAATACACCACATGAATAAATCAAAGCAGAAGAACTAAGTGATCATCTCAACCAATGCAGAAAAGGCATTTGACAAAATTCAACGTCCTTTCTTGATGAAAACACTTCAAAGGATAGGAATAGATGGGAATTTACTCAATATGATAAATGCAATATATGAAAAACCCACAGCTAAAATCATACTCAATGGGGAGAGGCTGACAGCTTTTCCTCTAAGATCAGGAACAAGACAGGGATGCCCACAGTCCCCATTGTTATTCAACATTGTGTTGGAAGTTCCAGTTAGAGCAATTAGGCAAGAAAAAGGTATAAAATGCATTCAAATTGGAGAGGAAGAAGTAAAACTTTCACTCTTTGCAGATGACATAATTCCACACATAGAAAATCCAGAAAAATCTACAGCAAAGCTACTAGAACTAATCAATATATACAGCAAAGTGGCAGAGTACAAGATCAACATGCAAAAATCTGTAGTGTTCTTATACACAAGTAATGTGCAAAAAGAGGAAGATATAAAAAGAAATTCCATCTACAATAGCAACCAAAAGAAGCAAGTAGTTAGGAACAAACTTAATGCAGGCCACAAAAGTCATATACAAAGAAAACTACAAGAAATTGCTAAAAGAAATTTAACTGGACATAAAAAAAATGGAAGAACATATGTTCATGGATTGGAAGACTAAATATAATTAAGATGTCAATTCTACCTAAACTAATTTACAGATTCAATGCAATACCATTTAACTTCCCAACAACTTACTTTGCAGAAATACAAAAACCAATAACCAATTGTATTTGGAAGGACATGGTGCCCAAAATACCCAAAAAATATCTTGAGAAAGATGAATGAAGTGGGAGGTCTCATACTACCTGACTTTGAAGCATATTACAAAGCTACAGTGCTCAAGGCAGCATGGTACTGTCATAAGGATAGATATACTGACCAATGGAGTAAAATTGAGTGTTCAGAAGTAGACTCATATCTATGGACAATTGCAGTCAAGGCAAAGTAACTGGGACAGAGCTGCTTCTTCAATAAACGGTGTTTGGAGAACTGGATATCCATTTCCAAAAGAAGAAAAGAGGACCCCTATCTCACACCTTATACAAAATTAACTCAAAATTGATCAAAGGCCTGAGCATTAGTGCAAAGACCATAAGACTCTTAGTAAAAAACATAGGGCAATTTCTTAAAGATATTGTGATAGGAAGTGGTTTCCTAGACATTACACCCAAAGCGTGAGCAACCAAAGAATAAATAGACAAGTGGGATATCCTCAAAATTAAACATGCTTGTACATCAAAGGACTCTGTCAGAAAAGTAAAAAGGAAGTGAAAGACAATATTTGGAAACTGTATATCAGAAAATGGCTTAATTTCCTGAATATATAAAGTGATCCTACAACTCAACAACAGAAAGACAAAAAAAAAAAAACAATCAAAAAAATGGGTAAAAGACATGAACAGACACTTGTTTGAAGAGGAAATACAAATGGCTCCAAAACACATAAAAATGCTCAACTTCACTGACTATTAGGGAAATGCAACTCAAAACCACAATGAGATATCATCTCACACCTACTAGAGTGACCATTACCCAAAAGACAGAAAATTACAAGTGCTGGAGAAGATATGTAGAAAGAGCACACTTATTCACCATTGGTGGAAATGTGGAATGGTGCAACCACTCTGGAAGACAGTGTGGATGTTCCTCAGGAAGTTAACTTTAGATTTGCCATATGACCCAGCTATTGCATTATTAGGTATTTACTCAGAGGAATTGAAAGTTAAGATATGAATGGATGTTTGTAAATCAATGTTTATTGCAGCATTATTCACAATAATCAAGAGATGGAAAGAGCCCTAATGTCCATCAATGGAAGAGTGGATAAACAATCTGCATTCCATACACACAATGGAATATTATGCTGCTGTAAGACAGAACAAATGCATGGAACATATGATAACTTGGATGAACATTGAGGACATTATGTTGAATGAAGCTAGCCAGAAACAAAAGGACAAGTTCTGTATGGTCTCACTAATATGAACTAACCTTAATGGTCAAAACTTTGATTGTTAAAAGCAGATAACCCAGGCTACCAAGAGATAGAAAGAGTGTAGAGATCAGGCATTTGATGCTGAAGGACTACAGAATGTTCAGCAGGCTTGAATATATAGACCCAGAAATAGATAGCATAACACTGTGTGATGGTAGCACAGAATTGTAACTTCACTGGACAAGGATGTCCATGAGTAAAGCTGAAAGAGGTGGAAGAGAAGCGTGTATGACACCTGAGGTAAAGATAGAAGATAAAGACTGGGACTTTTTAGCTTAGCAAAAACTGGAGTCATCAATGATTGCGACTAAATGTACAAATATAACACTGTTCTTATATGTGGGAGAGTAAATGAATATCAACCATGCAGGGTGTTGGAAAGGGGATGGTAGTGGGAAAAATATAATCATAGCAAACTGGAGTCTGTGGTCAACAGTAACACTGCAATAGGCTTCCATTAAATGTAACAAAGGCAATATACCAAAGCTAAATGATTATGAGAGGGGGATATGAGGCAGGGACATGGGATTATGGGTAGTGGTGTTGTTTTCTGATCCAATTATTATATTGTATTGTATGATATTTTACTTTTCTTTTTATTATTCATTAAAAAAATCTTTTTTCCCTAAGTAATCAATATATTCAAGTGCTGATTGTGGTGATAAATGCACAACTGTATGATGATACCATGAAGAACTAGTTGTATACTGTGGATAATTATATGGTATGTGAACATTGCTGTATACACTATGGAAAAACATGAACAGGGATAAAAGTTCTGGAGAAAATATGGAGAGAGGGATGTGCATATTTGCTTTTGGTTAGGAGGCAGAATGTTATAAACTTTCTGGAGGACAGTGGAGTGGTTCCACATGAAGCTAAGTATGTGGCTGCCATAAATTTCTGAAACCTCATTGGGGGAATTTACTTGGAGGATATGAGAGCAGGGACATGAATGGACATGTGCATGCTGGTTTATGGAGAGAGTATACACAATTTGCAATGGGTGGAGGTGTTCTAAAGGTATATCAACTGAGGAACAGAATGGTGAACTGTGGTGTTTGCATACAAGGATATATTGAGCTAAGGAGTGAAGCTGTGAGACACGCAATGAGGTGAATGGAACATGTAGACAGTATTTTGAGTGAGCTATGCCAGAAACAAAGGCAAACAGTATACTCCCTCACCAATGTGGACTAACTAAAAAGTGTAAACTGAGAATGGAACCTTAGAGCACAGCTTATCAGGGGAATGCTTATTGTAACAGTCCCTAGATTGTAAATTCTTACAGCAGTTACATCTATTCCTGAGTTGTAATGGCTATCTCCAGATTCTGAGATGCTGATCCCTTTGTGTATAACCTGATCAATCCCCGGGAATTTGGGTATCTGTGAGACCCCTGAAACTCAGAGGTAAAACTTGAGAGATATGAATGTCAGTATTAGCACATAGAGCAACTGTTACAAAATCTGAAAAAGAATCCAGGCTTCAACTAGAGATACGAATGAAGCAGATGTGGTTAGGGCTAAGGCAAATCAGGTCAAAGGGTAAAGGACAATACTGACTGTATTTTAAAACTTCATATTCCGTGTGAGACCAAGGTGAGAGATGTTTAGTTGGTGCAAGATCCTAAACAATTTAACTCGCATGGTTTGTTCAAATACCATAATTACATGAAACTTTTAATAGGAAATAAGACCTGGTTGTTTTGCATAGGTTAGTGCAAAATAGTGCCACATCCCAAAGTAATTTGGACAGAGAATAGAAATATATATGTAGGACCTCCCTGAGGAGCTGGGAGAAAATGCAGAGGTGTTGGGGTTTCTCACTAGGATTGCTGCTGATGATCTCATAAACATTGAGGACAGGCAGTTTGATGTGCTGAGCCATCTATCATGGGACCTGTACTTATGAAGATTGTGACTGCAAAGGAGAGGTCAAACCTTCTTATAATTGAACTTAAGAGTCTCCCCATGAGTACCTCTTTGCTGTTCATATGTAGCCCTCTCTCCCTAGCTAAGCCAACTCAGTGGGGGAACTCACTGCCTTTTCCCCTATGTGGGATCTGTCTCCCAAGGGTGTAAATCTCCCTAACAACATGGGATATGACTCCCAGGGATTTATCTGGACCTAACAACATGGGATTGAGAACATCTTCTTGACCAAAAGCAGGATGCAAAATGGAACAAAATAAAGTTTCAGTGGCTGAGAGATTACAAATGGAGTCAAGAGGTCACTGTGGTGGGCATTCTTATGCACTATATAGATAACCCTTTTTAGGTTTTAATGCATTAGAATAGCTACAAGTAAATTCCTGATAAAATCAAACTGCATCCCAGTAGCCTTGACTCTTGAAGAAGATTGTATATCAATGCAGCTTATGAGATGTGACAGTGTGATTATCACATTCCCTTTATCCAGTGTATTGATTGATGAATAGAAAAATTGGGACAAAAAATTAAATGAAAAATAAGGTGGGAAGAAGGTGCTTTGGGTGTTCTTCTTTACTTCATTTTTAATTCTTATTTACAAGGAAAATGTTCAAAATATAGATTGGGGTGTTGAATGTACATCTATTGATGGTACTGTGAACAGGTGATTATACACTTTGGATGATTGTCTGGTATGTGAATATATCTCAATAAAATTGAATAAAAAATTAAACGGATTAAACTCTCCTGTCAAATGCAGAGATTGGCAGATTAGATTTAAAAAAAAGCATGACCCAAATATATGCTCTCTGCAAGGCACTCACCTTAAAGTCAGTGATACAAGTAGGCTGAGGGTGAAAGGATGGAAAAAAAATATACTATGCAAGTACTAACCCAAAGAGAGCAGGGATGGTTATATTAATATTGATAAAATAGATGTTAAACCAAAAACAATTACAAGGGATATTCTAGTTTTCTAAAGCTGCCATTATGCAAAATACCTGAAATTGATTGGTTTTTATAAAGGGTTTTTTTTTTTAGTTTACAAGTTTACAGTTCTAAGGCCATAAAAGTGTCCAAACTAAGGAATCAACAAAAGGATACTGTGTCAGTTTGAATGTATTGTGTCCCCCAAACACCATTATCTTTGATGTAGTCTTGTGGGGCAGACGTTTTGGTGCTGAATAGATTTGCTTGGAATGTGCCCCACCCAGCTGTGGGTGATGACTCTGATGAGATATTCCCATGGAGGCATGGCTCCACCCATTCAGGGTGGGCCTTGATCAGTTGAGCCATATAAATGAGCTGACTCAAAGAGAAGGAACTCAGTGCAGCTGTGAGTGATGTTTTGAAGAGGAGCAAACTTGCTAGAGAGGAACATCCTGGGAGAAAGCCATTTTGAAACCAGAACTTTGGAGCAGATGCCTGCCACGTGCCTTCCCAGCTAACAGAGGTTTTCCGGACACCATTGGCCATCCTCCAGTGAAGGTACCCAATTGATGATGCCTTACCTTGGACACTTTATGGCCTTAAGACTGTAACTGTGTAGCCAAATAAATCCCCTTTTTATAAAAGCCAATCCATCTCTGGTGTTTTGCATTCCAGCAGCATTAGCAAACTAGAACAGATACCTTCACTGAGGAAAGGCCAATGGCATCTGGAACATCTCTGTCAGCTGGGAAGGCATGTGGCAGGTGTCTGCTCATTCTTTGTTCTTGCATTGCATTTCAAAATGGCTTTCTCCAAAATGTCTCTGGGCCTCTGTCTCTCTTAGCTTCTCTGAGCTCTATGCTTGGTTATCCTGGGGTGTTTCTCTCTAAGTGTCTGATTGTTCTCTCTTAACTTCTCTGGGATAAACTCTGGGCTTCATCTCTTAGCTTAGCATCTACAAACAACTCTCTCTGCCTTACCAAGCATCTGGTCTGTGTTGGCTCTCAGCTTCTCCTGGGGGCCAACTTTAGGTTTTAAATCTGAACTTCTCCCCAAAATGTCTCACTCTGCTTCACTTAAATGACTCAAGTGATCTTACCAAGACCCACCCTGAATGGGTACACTAACATCTCCATGGAATTAGCCTAATCAAAAGTCTCACTCACAGTTGGGTGAATCACATCTCCAAGGAAACACTCAGCAAAAGTTTCCACCCAGCAAGATTAGAGTAAAATATCATGGCTCTTCTGGGGTCCATAACAGTTTCTAACAGGAACAAGGGAAAAATATGGTCATTATGTTCTGATAAAGGAGACAATTCAACAGGAAGCTGTAATAACTATAATTATATATACCTAACAGCAGAGTCCCAAAATATATGAAGCAAATACTAACAGATTTGAAGGGAGAAACTGACAGTTCTACATTAATAGTAGAAGAGTTTAAAACACCACTCTCAATAATTGATAGTGATGGAAGAAGATGGTGACATAGAGAGGAGTGGAAGCTAGTCAGTCCTCCTGGATCAACTAATAAACAACCAGGAACAAATAGTAAATTATCTGGAATAACTGCAGGTGGACAAAGGTGACCATCCACTCATCATACACAAACCTCAATTGGGAGGAATGTCTGAGATAGCAGCATAAAATCTGTAAGTAAAATCTGCAGATCCAAGCTGGAACACCCCTCCCCCCATGACCCAAACTACAAAGCCTCATCGTGCTAGACAGCAGCACTCTGCCAAAGTGCAAAGCCTCATTGTGCTAGAGAGCAGCACTTTCCCAGCAAGTGAATTTAGCTCAGCTGAGCTCCAACTGGGGTTTCAATTAGCAAACATGGACTGCTCAATACAAGTGATGAATCCACAAGCAGACAGAGGCTTTTGGTGATGATTGACCTTGGAGAGCCAGAGGACCTCTCTGGGAGGGAGGGGGAGCACAGAGGGCCAGGTGCTGTCTCTGGCCAACAGGAGAAAATGAAGGGGGTCACAGACTGATGATGAAAGGGGTTGTTCTGTCCCTTTTTTGGCTCAGTGGAGAAAGCCTCAGCCATTTTCAATTCCCAGTGCTCAGACCCAGGCAAGGGTGGAGATGGCAGTGTCAGAGACTCTTCAAATGCAAATGATATCTCCCCAGGGAGTATACCTTCCCTAAGAGGAAAGAGTTCCAACCCCTATTACTCACCTTCCATTCAGAGAGAGACCCCAGAGCCTGGGGGAAAAAGCCATAGGCTAAACCTCCTTACACCAGTCAGGAGTGACAGGCTGACAGGTGCCACATGCTGGGCAGGTTAGGAAAAGCACAGTGGCTTGAGTCCTCACAGGGTGTACCAGTCTTCTAAGACACACCCTCAGAGAGACTTGAAACTATTGTCTCCATTCAAGACCTGAGCCCATTCTGGTCTAGGAAAACCTGATTGGGGTAACCAAGGAGACCAGATTCCTAGACAACAGAAAACAACAAACTGCACTGTGAGGGGTGAATTTATGGCCCAAAGGATAAAAATTACACTCCAACTGAGATACAGGAATTTAATAAATAGTGCTGGATCAATTCAGAAAGTTTAGGGAAGTTATGGCAAAAGAGATGACGTGTATAATGAAAACTCTGGGCATACATAAGGTAGAAATCTGAAGTTCAAAAAAACAATGGAATATATGGAAATTAAAGGCACAACACATGAGATGAGGGACACAATGAAGACATAAAATAGAAGATCTCAAGAGGCAGAGGAAAACACTCAGGAACTGGAGAACAAGGCACCTGAAAGCCTACACACAAAAGAACAGAGAGAGGAAAGAATAGAAAAATATGAGCAATGTCCCAGGGAATTGAATGACAAAATGAAGTGCATGAATGTACATGTCATGGGTGTCCCAGAAGGAGAAGAGAAGGGAAAAAGGGCAGAAGGGCAGAAGTGATAATAGAGGAAATAATCAATGAACATTTCCCATCTCCTATGAAAGACATAAAATTACAGATCCAAGAAGTGCAGTGTACCTGTTCTAGTTTGCTAATGCTGCTGGAGTGAAAAACACCAGAAATGGATTGGCTTTTATAAAGGGGGTTTATTTGGTTTCACACTTACAGTCTTAAGGCCATAAAGTGTCCAAGGTAACACATCAGCAATCAGGTACCTTCACTGAAGGATGGCCAATGGTGTCCAGAAAACTGTTAGCTGGGAAGGCACGTGGCTGGCATCTGTTCCAAAGTTCTGGTTTCAAAATGGCTTTCTCCAAGGATGTTCCTCTCTAGGCTGCAGTTCCTCAAAAATGTCACTCTTAGTTGCACTTGGGATATTTGTCCTCTCTTAGCTTCTCCAGAACAAGAGTTTGCTTTCAACGGCCATCTTCAAACTGTCTCTCATCTGCAGCTTTCTTCAAAGTGTCCCTCTTGGCTGTAGCTCCTCTTCAAAACATCACTCACAGCTGCACTGATTTCCTTCTGTTATGTCACCTCATTTATATGGCTCCACTGATCAACTTAGACTCACCCTGAATGGGCGGAGCAACACCTTCATGGAAATTATCTAATCAGAGTCATCACCCACAGCTGGGTGGGGCACATTCCAAAGAAACACTCAAAGAATTCCAATCTAATCAGCACCAAAATGTCTGCCCCACAAGATTGCATCAAAGATAATGGCGTTTGGGGGACATAATACATTCAAACTGGCACAGTACCCCAAACAGAATAGATCTAGTAGACATACACCAAGACACTTATTAATCAGATTATCAAATGTCAAAGACAAAGAGAGAATCCTGAAAGCAGCAAGAGAAAAGCAATCCATCACATATAAGGGAAGCTTGATAAGACTATCTACAGAATTCTCAACAGAAACCATGGAGGCAAGAAGGAAGTGGGGTGATATATTTAAGATACTTAAAGAGAAAAACCAATGACCAAGAATCCTACATCTGGCAAAACTCTCCTTCAAATATGAGGGAGAGGTTAAAATATTCTCTGACAAACACAATGAGAGAGTTTGAGAACAAGACACTTTCTCTAGAGGAAACAGTAAAGGGAGCACTGCAGACAGAAAGGAAAAGACAGGAGTGAGAGGTTTGGAACACAATTTTGGGAGATAGTAGCACAGCAATGGAAGTACACTGAACAAAGATGACTGTGAGTATGGTTGAAAGAGGAAGGTTAGGACCATGTGGAACACCAGAAGGAAAGAGGAAAGATAAAGACTGGTACTGTGTAACTCAGTGAAACCTAGGCTGCTCAAAGATTGTGATAAAAGGTACAAATATGTTTTTACATGAGGTAGAACAAATGAATGTCAACATTGCAAGGTGTTAAAAATAGGGTGGGATTGGGGGAAAATACAATCAATGCAAACTAGAGACTATAATTAACACAAACATTGTATTATCCTTCCTTAACATAACAAAGGCAATATACCAAAGCTAAATGCATATGAGGGGGGACATAGGGGAAGGGTATGGGACTCTTGGCATTGGTGATGTTGTCTGACTGTTTATTCTACTTTGGTTTAATGCTATCTTTCCTTTTGTTGCTTCCTAGCTGTCATTTTTTGTTTTTTTTTTTTCTCTTTCTCTCTTTTTTTCTTTTTCTCCTGTCTCTCTACCTTCTTTGACTCTTACTTCTTCTGTGGAAGAAAAGGAGATGTGCTTATACAGATAGTAGTGATGGTGGCAAATACATAAATACATGACTATACAGGGAACAATCAATTATTTACTTAGGGCAGAATGTATCATTTGTGGACAAAACCATCGTAAAATGGGTTGATGAAGAAATCTTGAGTTCACTACATTGAGTGAAATTAGACAGACACATAAGGACAAATATTTCAGGGTCTCACTGATATGAACTAATTATAATATGTAAACTCATAGAAATGAAATGTAACTTAAGATATAGAATGAGGCTAAAGAATGGGAGCAGTTGCTTATTATGAGCAGAATATTCAACTAGGGTGAACTTAAACATTTGGAAATGGACAGAGGTGATGGTAGCACATTGTGAGAATAACTAACAGTGCTGAATGGTGTGTGAAGGTGGTGGAAAGTGTAAGCTCAAAGTCATACATCACCAGAAGGAAAGTTGAAGTTTAAAAGTTGGGAGTGTATAAAACAGTGAATCTTGTCGTTGACAATGTCTGTGACTAACTATACAAATATTAGAAATCTCTCTCATGAATTAGAACAAATGTATGACACTATAACTAGAAGTTAATCATAGAGTGTCATATAGGAAAAATTATATACCTATTCCAAACTATATACTACAGTTAGTAGATTTTAGCATTCTTTCATCAACAGTAACAAATGTACTATTCCAATACAATGAATCAATAATGGAGGGTGGTGGTTAGGGGTATGGGAGGATGCGAGTTTCCTTTTTCTGTGTGTCTTTATTCCTTTTCTGGAGTAATGAAAATATTCTAAAAATTGAAAAAATATTAACTGTGGTGATGGATGCACAGCTGTATGCTGGTACCATGGGCCATTGATTGTACACTTTGGATCTTTGGAAAATTTTGTGATATGTGAACAATCTCAGGTAAAAAAAAGAAAAGTCAAAAAAAATGGATAGTACATCTAGTCAGGAGATCAATAAGGAAGTATAGCACCTGAATCATACACTAAACCAACTAGAAATAATGGACATATATAGAATACTGCCCCCACCAAAACAGAATATACTTCTCAAGTGCACTTGGGTCAATCTCCAGGATAGAACTTATGTGGGCTCACAAAATAATTCTCAATAAATTAAAAAATATTGAAATATAGTTTCTCTGACCCACAGCTGAATGAAGCTAGAAATCAGTAACAGAGGACATTCCAGTTTGCTAATGCTGCCTTTTGGCAAAACACCAGAAATCAGTTGGCTTTTATAAGGGGGGGTTTATTTGGTTACAAAGTTACTGTCTTAAGGCCATAAAGTGTCCCAGATAAGGTATCTACAATTGGGAACTTCACTGGAGAATGGTCATTGGAATCCAGAAACCCATTGTTAGCTGAGAAGGCACATGGCTGGTGACTGCTCCAGAGTTCTTGTTTCAAAATGGCTTTCTCCCAGGACATTCCTCTCTAGGCTGCAGCTCCTCAAAAATATCACCCTTAGTTGCTCTTGGGGCATTTGTCCTCTCTTAACTTCTCTTGAATAAGGACACAACAAGAAAAGAAAAATACAGAGCAATATCTTTTATGAATACAGATGGAAAAATCTCCAAGAAAATAATAGCAAATTTAGTCTAACAGCATATTAAAAGAATTACACACTGTGATCATGTGGGATTTATCCCTGGTATGCAAGGTTGTTTAAACATATGAAAATCAATTAATGTAATATACCACCTAACAGAATGATGGGGTGAAACAAAGGAACATCTAAATTGATGCAGAAAAGGCATTTGAAAAATACAGCACCCCATCTTGATAAAAATATTTAGCACACTAGGAATAGAAGGAAACTTTTTCAACATGATTAAGGACATTATTTCAGTTTGTTAATGCTGCTGGAATGCATTATACTAGAAATGGGTTGGCTTTTAACAATGGGGATTTATTAAGCTACAAGTTACAATTCTAAAGCCATGAAACTATGCAAATTAGGCATCAGCAAGAGGATACCTGCTCTGAAGAAAGTCTGCTGGCATCCAGTGATCCTCTGTCAGATAGCAAAGTACATGCTTGCTGTCTGCTGGTCCTTCACTCCCAGGTTCCTCTGTTGGATAGCAAGACACATGGTTAGCATCTACCAGTCCTCTTCTCCCAGGTTTTGTTGCTTTCAGCTTCTGATTCCAGTGCCTTCCTCATTAAGTGTCTGTGGGTTCTCTCTTAACATCTGTGAGGTTGTTCTTTCTCTAAGTTCTCTCCCAATGTCTCTGGCCTTTATCCTCTCATAAAGGACTCCAGTAAAGGATTAAGACCAAACTTGAATGGGCTTGGTCACATCTCAATTGAAACAACCTCATCAAAATGTCCCACCCATAATAAGTTTGCATCCAAAAGAATGGATTAAAAGAACATGGCCTTTCCTGGGTTACATAACAGCTCCAAACTACCACAGGCATACATGAAAAGCCCACAGCTAACATCCTACTTAATGGTGAAAGACTGAAACCTTTCCTCTAAGATCAAGAACAAGACAAGGTTGAGCACTAGCTCCACTGTTACTTAATATTGTACTGGAAGTTCTTGCCAGAGCATTTAGACAAGAGAAAGAAATAAAAGGCATTCAAAATGAAAAGGAAGAAGTAAAATTTCCCTATTTGTAGATGATATGATCCTATATTTGAAAAACTTAAAAATACACAATTCTCCTAGAATTAATAAATGAATTAATAATGAATAAGTGGTGGGGTACAAGGTCAATGTCTTAATACTGTAGTGTTTTCATATGCCTTTAATGATCAATTGGAAGAAGAAATCAAGAAAAATATTCCATCCACAATAGGAACTAAAACATTCCAATATCTGGGAATAAATCTAACCGAGGATGTAAAGCACTTGTACCCAGAAAACTACAATACATTGCTAAAAGAAATTAAAGAAGACCTAAATAAATGGAAATATGCTCCATGTACATGGATTGGAAGACTAAATATCATTCAGATGTCAATTCTACCCATAGCAATTTATATATTCAAAGTGATCCCAATCAAATTCCATCAGTCTTCTTTGCAGACATGGAAATGCCAATCATCATATTGATATGGAAGTGTAAGGTGCTCTGAATAACTAAAGCTGTTTTGAAAGAAAAGAATAGATGTGGAAGACTCACACTTCCAGATCTTAAAACTTATTACAAATCCATGGTAATTGAACCAGCATGGTACTGACACAAGGATGCACATATAGACCAATGAAATAAAATTGAGTGTTCAGAAATCAACCCATACATTTATCGCCAACTGATTTTTGACAAGGTGGTAGAGACCACTCTGTTGGGAAAGTATAGTCTTTTCAATAAATGGTGCTGACAAAACTGAATCTCCATTTGCAATAATTGGAGGGCACCTACCTCAAACCTTGTACAAAAAATCTACTGAAAATGGGTCAAATATCTTAATATTAGTACTAGAACTATCAAACTCTTGGAATAAATTGTAGGGAAGCATCTTTAGGACTTTCTTTTAGGCAATAGTTTCTTATTCTTTGCACCCAGAACACAAGCAATAAAAGAAAAAAATTACATAAATGGAATCTCATTAAAATTACAAACTTGTTCCTCAAAGGACTTCATATTGAAAGTAAAATGACAATCTACACAGTGGGAGAAAATATTTGGAAGCTACATATATGATACAGAATTAATATCCAAAATTTATAAAGAACTCCTTCAACATAACAAAAAGACAAACAACCCAATTTGAAAATGAGCAAAAACTTGGACACACATATCTCCAAGGAAGAGCTATGAATGACTGAAAAGCTCTTGAGAAGATGTTCAAAATCCTTAGCCATCAGGGAAATGCAAATCAAACAACAATGAAATACTATTTCACACCCTTTGGAATGGCTGCTATTAAAAAATAGAAAATTGCACACATTGGAGAGTTTGCAGAGAAACAGAAACACTCATTCATTGCTGGTGGCAATGTAAAAGGGTGCAAATGCTATGAAACACAGTTTGGTGGTTCCTCAGGTAGCTAAGTATAGAACTACCATATGACCTGGAAATCCAACTACTAGGCATACACTCAAAAGAATTGAAAGCAGGGACTCTGTTCTAGTTTGCTAATGCTGCAGAATGCAAAACACCAGAGATGGATAGGCTTTTATAAAACGGGGGTTTGTTTCACTACACAGTTACAGTCTTAAGGCCACAAAGCGTCCAAGGTAACACCTCAGCAATCGGGTACCTACACCGGAGGATGGCCAATGGCGTCCGGAAAACCTCTGTTAGCTGGGAAGGCAGCTGGCGTCTGCTCCAAAGCTCCGGCCTCAAAACGGCTTTCTCCCAGGACGTTCCTCTCTAGCAGGCTTGCTCCTCTTCAAAACATCACTTCCAGCTGCACTCCGTGAGTTCCCTCTCTCTGAGTCAGCTCATTTATATAGCTCCACTGATCAAGGCCCACCCTGAATGGGCGGGGCCATGCCTCCATGGGAACATCTCATCAGAATCATCTCCCACAGCTGGGTGCGGCACACTCCAAGCAAATCCAACCAACACCAAAACGTCTGTCCCACATTACTACAAAGATAATGGCATTTGGGGGACACAATACATTCAAACCGGCACATTCCACCCCCTGGACCCCAAAATGACATTATCTTTCCCAAATACAAAATACATTCATTCCATCACAATATCACAAAAAACTTAAATCATTTCAGTAACAAAAGTTAAGTACAAAATCCGATCAAAATCAATTATAGGCATGGCCAGTCCTAAGGCATAATTTTTCTTTAGCTGTGGATCTGTGAACTTAGAACAACTTATGTGCTCCCAATATACAAAGGAGAGACATTCATAGGATAAACATTTCCATTGCCATAAGGAGAAACAGTAAGGAAAACAGGGTTAACAGGACCAAAACAGTTCCTAAAACCCACAGGACAAACTCCTTTAGATTTCAAAGTCTGAGAGTCATTTACAGAACAACGTTGCATCCTTGGGGCTTGAGAGAGCAGGAGCCTAACCTTTCCCAAGGGCCTTTTTGGCAGCCCTTTTCTCTCCAAATGCTTGGGTGAGCGCTTCAACATATCCACACATCGGGGAGACCACCTTCTCGGCCCCACCCTCCTCAAACATCGGGGCAGCTCCCGGATTCCCTTCCATCTCCGGGGCACACGCTCAACCCCTTCAGAACAGTGGGGTGGCAGCCAGGCTCTCCCCAATTCCCTGGGAATGTGCTCTGCCCTCTTTGGGACCTCAGATGGCAAAACTCTTCCAGAGCATCGAGGCGGAAAGCCCGCCCTCGACCTCCAGGGCAAACTCACCCTTTCCATGCATGTGGGCTGCTCCGCTCTCCCAGCCCAAGACCTCTTGACTCCAGACCTCAACCTCCATGGCTCTGTCTTTGAAGAGATTTTTCCTTTAATTTTTTCCTTGTCTGTCTCCTCCAGTCCAGACTGGCAATGGCTCTGTCTATAAAGATCTCACAAAAATTCTGTTGGCTTTGCATGAAGCACGCAGGGGTCAAAGCCATCAGACAATAGGACTTTCCACAAATCCTTTCTGCTTAACTCCTTTTCCAGTCTTGGCTTGTACTGAAATGGCGGCTGGGTTCCATGTTTGGTTACATCCTCACGTTGGGCTGTAGCTTCTGGGATTCCACCCCCTGGAAGCTCGTAATTTTCCAAGCCATCAGCTTCTGGTTTCTTTGAACCCAAGAGTTCATTTCTAAGTTTATCTCTCTCCGCTCGCATTTTACTATAAGCTGCAAGGAGAAGCCAGGATACATCCTCCACAGGTAGTCTGGAGGTCTCCTCAGCTAAGTATTCCAGGTTGTTGCTTCCAGATTCTTCCTTCCGTCTGACACCAGGACTCAATTTTGCCAAATTCTGTGCCACTTTAAAAGAAGGATCGCCTTTCTTCCAGTTTGCAACAACACATTCATCATTTCTGCTCAAGTCCTCATCAGAAGTATCTTTAGACTCCATATTTCCATAAACAGTCTCTTTAAAGCAGTTTTGGCCTTTTCTATCAAGCTCCTCACAATTCTTCCAGAATCTTCCCCTTATCCATTTGAAAAGTCGTTCCAACATGTTTGGTATTTGCAAACTCAGCAGCAAAAGCACCCCACTTCTCTGGTACCAAAATCTGTTCTAGTTTGCTAATGCTGCAGAATGCAAAACACCAGAGATGGATAGGCTTTTATAAAATGGGGGTTTATTTCGCTACACAGTTACAGTCTCAAGGCCACAAAGCGTCCAAGGTAACACCTCAGCAATCGGGTACCTACACCGGAGGATGGCCAATGGCGTCCGGAAAACCTCTGTTAGCTGGGAAGGCAGCTGGCGTCTGCTCCAAAGCTCCGGCCTCAAAACGGCTTTCTCCCAGGATGTTCCTCTCTAGCAAGCTTGCTCCTCTTCAAAACATCACTTCCAGCTGCACTCCATGAATTCCCTCTCTCTGAGTCAGCTCATTTATATAGCTCCACTGATCAAGGCCCACCCTGAATGGGCGGGGCCACACCTCCATGGGAACATCTCATCAGAATCATTTCCCACAGCTGGGTGGGGCACACTCCAAGCAAATCCAACCAACACCAAAACGTCTGTCCCACATTACTACAAAGATAATGGCATTTGGGGGACACAATACATTCAAACCGGCACAGATATTTGCATACCAGTGTTCATAGCGACATTATACACAATTGCCTAAAGTTGGAAGCAACACAAGTGTCCATCAATTGATAAATGGATAAACAAAACATGGTATATACATACAATGGAATATTATTCAGCTGTAAAACAGAGTGAATTTCTGATGCATGTGGCAACATGGATGAATCTTGAAGACATCATGCTGTGTGAAATAAGCCAGACACAAAAGGGCAAATATTGTATGATTTTAATGTTTAGAAACAATTAGAACAAGCAAACACATAGTCAGAATTGAGAGTGGGTATTACCCAGGGACAGGGTTGGGATAGGGAATGCTAAGTTAAGGGTTAGAATGTTCAGGGTTCCTATTTGTAATCATGGAAATGTTTTGGTAATAGATGGTGGTGATGGTAGCACAACACTGTTAATGCAACTAACAACACTGAAATATATATCTGAATATGATTAAAATTATAAATGTTATATTGTATATGTAACAGAATAAAGATGTAAAGAAAAGTCTATGGAACTACACTACACAGACAGTGAACCCTAAGTTAAAACATGGACTTTAGTTAATTGTACAATTATAAAAATGTACTAAAATAAATTATAGCAAATGTTCCACACCAATGGAAGGTGTTGGTGGTGGGGTTATATAGGAGAATCCAGTATATTACATGATTGATTGTTCTGTAACCTCAAAACTTCTCTAAAAATGTCAAAGGGCTGATTTTATCTAATTATATAATTCAAACTAAAATTTCTTCACTAAGATGTCCAATATCTTTAACAATCAGATCAAAGTAAATTCATTTTTATAATTAAAACTATAAATACACACAGTGTTTTATCAAATATGAACATACAAAGTCATCAGACCAACATTAATTGTCAGATATTTGTCAGGTATTTTTAATTATTTTAAATTTCAGATGCATTTTATACGCTACCTTTTAATTTTTGCTATATTTATGTGACTCAATAATTTCCTTCAGTATTTTGTTTTATATAATATGATTGTTTTATTGATCAAGCCCTGAAAAGACTATCAAAGTTTTAGGCCTCAGAAAAATCTTAGAGATTCTCTAATCTATGCTCTCATTTATGGAATAGGAACCTGGCTTGGAATATTTTATCAATTTACTCTTGTGATTTTTTTATAGAAGATATCACAGCAGATTTATTACTAGTGTTAATCTATGAAAGTAAGAGTGGTCAAAGAAGTTACAAAGTAGAAAATGTTTTAATCAACTATTATCATCTGTTTTTCCTTATGAATAATTTTCCCTTGACCCTTTGTCATCATATTTGCAGCTATGCATTGTAATAAATGTCTTGAAAGCAAGGGAAGAAAAATGTACATGTATATGATCTTTGTCTCTCTTCAGCAAGCTTCCAATTTTGGTTTGAAGTGTGATGGTATTCACAAATGTATGAAATAGAATATAATTACAGAAATGCCAGTGAACAAGTAAAATCCAAATGCAGATTGCTAATGGGGTGGAAACAAGTGAGCAGAGTGCTTAGGGTTAGTCCAGGAGGGCCTCTGAGCAGGGTCTTTTGAGCTGGGTTCAGAATAGCAGATGGAATGGAGGAGAAGAGGGAGAGGAACAGCCTCTCTAGAGGTGGAATGATGCTGGCCTAAGTGAAATTAGAACTTGTTTCTCATACAAATTTCATTAGGTAAAACTTTACCTATTTTATCTTGAAGTATAGTCCTTTATAGAAGACATTTTCTAAAGTTAAAATCAAAATTAAATACTTAAGACTTAGTACTATCAAGTTGTCAATATTTCTCATTATACTTTGCATTCCCTCTTATCCTTAAAAATATAATATTGAAACCTAAAAACCATCCTTACATAGTTCATAGTTTCCTAATTATATGACGTAGAAGGCTACCAATGTCAATCGAGTTGATATATTTACTTTCTGATGCTGCTATTTAAATTCTAACTTATTGATAAGCAGACAGAAAATGGACATGGATATTTATGAATTCTTTCACAATTATGAGTAACAAGTGATTTACCTAAGTTTAGAAATAAATTTTATGGAAGAAGTTCTTAAGATGGGAAAGTATACTTTTACTTATTAAATGCTTATTGATTGATTGGCCTATACATAACAAAACCTGATTTACAAGCCTAAGTCTGCTCATTACTAACTTTGAAGCCTAAAACAAGTTAATGTAGCTTTCTAGGTATCAATTTGTTCATTTTATAGTAAGAGGAATAATTTTTTTCCTTTCCCATTTAATATTTATTGAGAATCAACTATGTTTCAGGGTAGGAGCTCTTGAATAAATCTTCTCACTTACTCTCTACAACCCAATGAAGCATTTACTGTCATCCTCATTTTATTGATAAGGGAACATACATTTTAAGGTGAAGTAATTTAATTTCTCAAAAAAATATTTAAAAGACTATTAGGAAAATTTCTAAAATTTGCTTTTAATATTTAAATATGAAAGGGTGGTAGAGTTAGGATTCAAACCAGTTCTATCACAAGGATTGTTTGTTATTCTTTTGGTTCTTTCCACTGTATTAGTTCTTTCTAATGGAACACACTACTGTGAGAAAGCAGCTGATTTATCAGTTTTACTGTTCCAGATATTGATAAAAATGTTATCCAGGGGAGTCAAAAAAGATGGCAGCATAAAGAGGAGTGGATGCTAGTTAGTCCCACTGGAACAACTAATAAACAACCAGGAACAACTAATAAATAATCTGGAATAACTGCTGGGGGACAAACATGACTGTCTACACATCATACACCAACCTGGATTGGGAGGAATGCCCAAAATCACAGCATAAAATCTGTAAGTAAAAGCAGTGGACTTGAGCTGAGAGCCACTCCCCCATGGCACACCAAACTGCAAAGGCTTGCTGTGCTAGAGAGCAGCACTGTCTGAACAAGTGAATATACCTCAGCCCAGCTCCAACTGAGGTTTTAATTAACAAATGTTGACTGCTCAATATGAGCTATGAATCCCCAACAAGCAAACAGAGGCTTTTGGTGATGACTGACCTTGGAGAGCTGGAGGACCACTCTGGGAGAGAGGGGGTGCCTAGAGGACCAGGTGCTATCTCTGGCCGATGGGTTAAACTGAGGGTGGCTGTAGACTGGCCCTGAAGGGGGGCTGTCTGTCCCTTTTATGGCTCAGTGGAGAAAGCCTCAGCCATTTTCAGTTTCCAGTGCTCTGACCAAGACAGAGGTGGAGATAGCAGAGTCAGAGAGACAATTCAAATGCAAAAGATATCTCCCCAGGGTGTGTATCTTCCCTAAGAGGAAAGAGGTGGTGCCAAGCTTTACTACCCACCTTCCATTCAGAATGAGATCCCAGGGCCTGCAAGAAAACAGCCATGGGCTACAACTACTTACACCAGTCTGGAGTGACAGGCTGACAGGTGCCACCTGCTAGGCAGAAATGCACAGTGGCTTGAGGCCTCAAATGGTGTATCAATCCTCTAAGATGCATCCTCAGGGAAACTTGGTAGTATTGCCTCCTTCAGAAACCTGAGCCTGTTCTGGTCTGGGTAAACCTGATTGGGGTAATCAAGGAAACCAGATGCCTAGACAACAGAAAACTACAACCTACACTAAGAAAAATGAAGTTATGGCCCAGTCAAAGGAGCAAACTTACACTTCAGCTGAGATACAGGAATTGAAATAACAAATGCTAAATCAATTCAAAAAGTTTAGGGAAGATATGACAAAAGAGATGAAGCATATAATGAAAATACTGGGTATACACAAGGTAGAAATTGAAAGTTTGAAAAAACAACTGGCAGAATCAATGGAAATGAAAGGCACAACACAAGAGATAAAAGACACAATGGAGACATACAACAGCAGATCTCAAGAGGCAGAAGAAAACACTCAGGAACTGGAGAAGAAGATGCCAGAAAGATTACACACAAAAGAACAGATGGAGAAAAGAATGGAAAAATATGAGCAATGTCTCTGGGAATTGAATGGCTACATGAAATGCAAGAATGTACATGTCATGGGAGTCCCAGAAGGAGAAGAGAAGGGAAAAGGGGGCAGAAGAAAGAATAGAGGAAATAATCAATGAAAATTTCCCATCTCCATTGAAAGACATAAAATTACAGATCCAAGAAGCACAGCATACCCCAAACAGAATAGATCTGAATAGGCCTATGCCAAGACACTTAATAATAAGATGATCAAATGTCAAAGATAAAGAGAGAAACCTGAAAACAGCAAGAGAAAAGCGATCTATCACACACAAAGGAAGCTTGATAAGACTACGTGCAGATTTCTCAATAGAAGCCATAGAGACAAGAAGGAAGTGGTGTGATATATTTAAGATACTGAAAGAGAAAAACCACCAACCAAGAATCCTATATCTGGCAAAACTGTCCCTCAAATATGAGGGAGATTATAAAATATCCTCTGATAAACAATGAGCTTGTGAACAAGATACCTGCTCTAGAAGAAACACTAAAGGGAGCACTGAAGACGAAAAGGAAAAGACAGGAGTGAGAGGTTTGGAACACAATTTTGGGAGATAGTAGCACAGCAATGGAAGTACACTGAACAAAGATGATTGTGAGTATGGTTGAAAGAGGAAGGTTAGGACCATGTGGGACACCATAAGGAAAGAGGAAAGATAAAGACTGGGACTGTATAACTCAGTGAAACCTAGGTTGCCCAATGATTGTGATAAAAGGTACAAATATGTTTTTACATGAGGTAGAACAAATGAATGTCAACATCGCAAGGTGTTAAAAATAGGGGGGATTTGGGGAAAATATAGTCAATGCAAACTAGAGACTATAATTAACAGAAACATTGTATTATGCTTACTTTAATGTAGCAAAGGCAATATACCAAAGCTAAATGTATATGGGGGGGACATAGGGGAGGGGCATGGGACTTTTGGCATTGGTGCTGTTGTCTGACTCTTTATTCTACTTTGGTTTAATGCTATCTTTCCTTTTGTCACTTCCTAGCTGTCATTTTTTTTCTCTTTCAATTTTTTTCTTTTATCTCTCTACCTTCTGTGACTCTTCCTCCTTCTTTGTGGAAGAAACAGAGATGTCCTTATATAGAGAGTGGGGATGGTGGCGAATGCATAAATACATGACTATATAGGGAACCATTGATTGTTTACTTAGGATGGAATGTATGTTGTGTGAACAAAACTCTCTTAAAAATGGGTTGATGGGGAAATCTTGAGGGCATCATATTGAGTGAGATGGGACAGACACATGGGGATAGGTGTTGCAGGGTCTCACTGATATGAACTAGTTATACTATGTAAACTCATAGAAATGAAATATAAGTTACCTGGATATAGAATGGGACTAAAGAATGAGAAGAAGTTGCTTATTATGAGCAGAATGTTCAATGAGGTTGAACTTAAACACTTGGAAGTGGACAGAGGTGATGGTAGCATGTTGTGAGAATGACTAACAGTGCTGAATGGTAAGTGAATGTCATGGAATAGTAAGCTCAGAGTCACGTATGTCACCAGAAGGAAAGTTGGATGTTAAAAGATGGGAATGTATAAAACAATTGACCTTCTGTTGCATAATGTCCATGATTAACTGTACAAATTTAAGAAATCTCTCTCATGAACTAGATCAAATGTATGACACTATAACTAGAAGTTAATAATAGAGGGGCTTATGGGAAAATATACCTATTGCATACTATATACTACAGTTATTAGTATTTTGACAGTATTTCACCCACACTAACAAAGGTATTATACCAATGCTATGAATCAATAATGGGGTGGGAGTGGTTAGGGGTATGGGAAGATTTGAGTTTCCTTTTTTGTCATTTCTTTTCTGGAATAATGAAAATGTTCCAAAAATTGAAAAAAGTTGTGGTGATGGATGCACACTTGTACGATGGTACTGTGGGCAATTGATTGTACACTTTGGATCTTTGGATAATTGTATGGTTTGTGAACAATCTCAATAAAAAAAGTTATCCAGGTTTAATTTTCAAGTATTTTAAGCTGAATCTTAATTAAAATTCACTTTCATAGTATACAGTCCTTCTGTGCATAGGTCACTGAGCAACAGAAAGAGAGAATAAGCCTTAGTGAAAATCTTTAATAATAATCTACTTCAAAATCCCAAATGTTTGGAAAATCAGAGAACTTACAGAAGGAGATCCTTTGCAGAACTCAGTAACTTTTATAGCATATGATCTTAAATTAATTACATCCAAAATAAGAAGGCAAGTGTGAAGGAACACGTGTGAAATAAATTCCTCTGTAGCAAAGCAATACAGGAGAATGGGGACAAATTCATTTTCATACTCATTGTGCTGGTTTGAACCTATTATGCCCCCCAAGAAAGCCATGTTCTTTAGTGCAATCTTGTGACAGCAGACATAGTCTTTTGTTTAGGGTGGGACATTTGATTAGGTTATTTCAATGGAGATGTGACCCACCAAACTGCAAGTGAGACCTTTTGATTAGATGATTTCCATGGAGATGTGACCCCACTCATCCAGTGATTAATTCACTGGAGTACTTTAAGAGAGCTCATGGAGAGGAGAAGCTTAGAGAAGCTGTGAGAGACATCTGGAGAGCAACTAAGATACGTAATCCAGAGTTTGCTCCCAGGAGAAACTAAGAGCCGACAGAGACCCAGATGCTTGGAAATGCTGGTAGATGCAGATGGAAGGACATTTGGAGCTAAGCTAAGAGGTGAAGACCAGAGTTTTCCCTGGAGAAGCTAAAAGAGGACCCCCAGATTCTTAGAGACAAATGCCCTTGGAGAACAAGCAAGGATACACAGAGCATGTGAGAGAGAAGCTAAGAGAGACAGAAGCCCAGGGACATTTTGGAGAAAGCTATTTTGAAACAAGAACCCAGACGAAAAGGACCAGCAGATGCCTCCCATGTGTCTTCTCAGCTCGGAGAGGTGTTCTGGATGTCATTGGCCTTTTCTCAATGAAGGTATACTCCTGTTGATGCCATGGTTTGGATACTTTAATGGCTTGAAAACTGTAAATTTGTGACCTAATAAATCCCTTTATAAAAGCAATCCATTTCTGGTATTTTGCATAATGGCAGCTTCACCAAACCAGGACACTCATCTTCGGGTTTGGTAGATGACTAAATACATCCTGGATTGCAAAAGCAAATTAGTCTCACACGCAGAAGTGTGACTTCTTCCATAACTAGTAAGACTCTGGTCTCCTGGCTAAAAAAAAAAATAGTAAAGAATTGGAAAGAAAATTTATTATATCATTACTCTGCAAATAAAATATCAGAATAGTATTTATCTTGTCTCATTTAGAGACATGTGTTTTAGAGGTCTACATTCAAACATTATTCCTGAGAACATATCATATTGCAAAATGTGGAACACCATTTGTAACAGAATTTTAGGTGATTATAGATCTTCATTATTTTTCACAAAAGTTTTGGTTTTTACAGCCTCTTTACATTGAAGTTTTTGTTTTGTTTGCTAAAGAATTTATATACCTGAAAATAATGTTTTCCCTAAACTAAAGTTGTAGGTTGGAGAGAAGAACTCCAGTTACACAAACAGTAGATATTCAAGAACATGTTGAAGATGGTGGATTGGTGAGGTGTATCTTTTAGTTATTCCTCCAGGGAAGTAGGTAGAAAGCCAGAAACTGTGTGGACTGGACACCACAGAGCAATCTGACTTTGGGCATACTTCATAGAACACTCATGAAAACGTGGAACTGCTGAGATCAATGAAATCTGTAAGTTTTTGCAGCCAGGGGACCCACACCCCTCCCTGCCAGGCTCAGTCCCGTGGGAGGAGGGGCCATCAGCACTGGGAAGGAGAAGGGAGAACTGTAGTGGCAGCTCTTATCGGAAACTCATTCTACTGATCCAAACTCCAACCATAGATAGACTGAGACCAGACACCAGAGAATCTGAGAGCAGCCAGCCCAGCAGAGAGGAGATAGGCATAGCAAAAAAACAGCAAGAAAAACTAAAAAATAAAAGCAAAGGCTTTTTGGAGTTCCAGTGAACATAGAAAGGGGAAGGGCAGAGCTCAGGCCCTGAGGTTCATATACAAATCCAGAAGAAAAACTGATCTCTCTGCCCCCTGGATCTTTCCTTAATGGCCCTAATTGCTTTGTCTCTTAGCATTTCAATAACCCATTAGATCTGTGAGGAGGGCCCTTTTTTTTTCATCTGTTTTTCTTTTTCTAAAACAGTTACTCTAAGAAGCCCAATACAGAAAGTCTCAAAAACTTGCAATTTGGGCAGGTCAAGACAAGACCAGAACTAAGAGAGCTCTGAGACAAAAGGCAATAATCCAGTGGCTAAGAAAATTCACTAAACACCACAACTTCCCAAGAAAAGGGGGGCATCTGCTCACAGTCATCATCCTGGTGGACAGGAAGCACTCCTGCCCATCGCCGGCCCCATAGCCCAGAGCTGCCCCAGACAACTGAGTGTGATGGAAGTGCTTCCAATAACATGCACACAACACAAAATTGGGCATGGACATTAGCCTTCCCTGCACCATCAACTGGTTGTCCCAGAGTTGGGAAGGTGGAGCAGTGTGAATTACCAAGCCCCATTCACACATCATTTCAGCAGACTGGGAGCCTCCCTACACAGCCCAGCAGCTCAGAACCACCCTGGGGGGATGGAACTCATCTCTCACATAGCACAGTCATCCCTCAACAGAGGACCAGGGGGTGCACGGCCTGGAAGAGGGACCCACTCACAAGTCTCGGGACACATGCCAATACCAAGGACTTGTGGGTCAGTGGCAGAGAGAAACTGTGGCAGGACTGAACTGAAGGATTAGACTATTGCAGCAGCATTAAAACTCCAGGAACACCAGGGAGATTTGATTGTTAGAGCTCCCCCCCACCCTGACCGCCCAGACACAGGCCCCATATACAGGGCGGGCAACACCAACTACACATGCAAGCTTGGAACACCAATTGGACCCCACAAGACTCACTCCCCCACTCACCACAAAGGCAAAGCAGGGGAGAACAGGCTTGAGGGGAGCAGGTGGCTCGTGGACGCCACCTGCTGGTTAGTCAGAGAAAGTGTACTCCATGAAGCTGTAGATCTGACAAATTAGAGATAAGGATTTCAATTGGTCTACAAATCCTAAAAGAACTCTATCAAGTTAAGCAAATGCCAAGAGGCCAAGAACAACAGAAAATTTTAAAGCATACGAAAAAAAAAGACAATATGGATAACCCAAGCCCAAGCACCCAAATCAAAAGATCAGAAGAGACACAGTAACTAGAGGAACTAATCAAAGAACTAAAGATGAATGATGAGACCATGGCACGGGATATAAAGGACATCAAGAAGAGCATGGAACAGGATATAAAGGACATCAATAAGACCCAAGAAGAGCATAAAGAAGACACTGCAAGACTAAATAAAAAACAGATGATCTTATGGAAATTAAAGAAAATGTTGACCAAATTAAAAATATTCTGGATACTCATAGTACAAGACTAGAGGAAGTTGAACAACAAATCAGTGACCTGGAAGATGACAGAATGGAAAATGAAAGCACAGAAAAAGAATGGGAAAAAAATTGAAAAAACCGAAATGGACCTCAGGGATATGATAGATAATATAAAACGTCCAAATATAAGACCTATTGGTGTTCTGGAAGGAGAAGAAAAGGATAACGGTATAGGAAGAGTATTCAAAGAAATTGTTGGGGAAAACTTCCCAAATCTTTTAAACACCATAAATACACAAATCATAAATGCCTAGCGAACTCCAAACAGAATAAATCCAAGTAAATACATACCAAGACATATTCTGATCACACTGTCAAATATGGAAGAGAAGGAGCAAGTTCTGAAATCAGCAAGAGAAAAGCAATTCACCACATACAAAGGAAACAGCATAAGACTAAGTAGTGACTACTCAGCAGCCACCACGGAGGTGAGAAGGCAGTGGCATGACGTATTTAAAAATCTGAGAGAGAAAAATTTCCAACCAAGAATACTTTATCCAGCAAAGCTCTCCTTCAAATTTGAGGGAGAGCTTAAATTTTTCACAGACAAACAAATGCTGAGAGAATTTGCTAACAAGAGACCTGCCCTACTGGAGATACTAAAGGAGCCCTACAGACAGAGAAACAAAGAAAGGAGAGAGAGACAAGGAGAAAGGTTCAGTACTAAAGAGATTCAGTATGGGTACATTAAAGGATGTTAATAGAGAGAGGGAAAAATATATATGACAAACATAAACCAAAGGATAAGATGGCTGATTAAAGTAATGGCTTAACGGTTATAATGTTGAACGTAAATGGATTAAACTCCCCAATAAAAAGATATAGATTTGTAGAATGGATCAAAAAAAAAAAAAAAAGAACCATCAATATGCTGCATACAAGAGACTCAGACACAGGGACACAAAGAAATTGGAAATGAAAGGATGGAAAAAAAATATTTCATGCAAGATACAGCCAAAAGAAATCAGGTGTAGCAGCATTAATCTCAGATAAAATAGACTTTACATGCAGGGATGTTTTGAGAGACAAAGAAGGCCACTACATACTAATAAAAGGGGCAATTCAACAAGAAGAAATAACAATCATAAATGTTTATGCACCCAATCATGGTGCCACAAAATACATGAGATGAGAGAAACACTGGCAAAACTAAAGGAAGCAATTGATGTTTCCACAATAATTGTGGGAGACTTCAACACATCACTCTCTCCTATACATAGATCAACCAGACAGAAGACAAATAAGGAAATTGAAAACCTAAACAATCTGATAAATGAATTGGATTCAATAGACATATATAGAACCTTACATCCCAAATCACCAGGATACACATACTTCTCTTGTGCTCACGGAACCTTCTCCAGAATAGATCATATGCTGGGACATAAAACAAGTCTCAATAAATTTAAAAAGTTTGAAATTATTCAAAGCACATTCTCTGACCACAATGGAATACAATTAGAAGTCAATAACCATCAGAGACTTAGAAAATTCACAAATACCTGGAGGTTAAACAACACACTCCTAAACAATCAGTGGGTTAAAGAAGAAATAGCAAGAGAAATTGTTAAATATATAGAGATGAATGAAAATGAGAACACAACATACCAAAACCTATGGGATGCAGCAAAAGTGGTACTGAGGGGGAAATTTATAGCACTAAATGCATATATTAAAAAGGAAGAAAGAGCCAAAATCAAAGAACTAATGGATCCACTGAAGAAGCTAGAAAATGAACAGGAAACCAATCCTAAGCCAAGTAGAAGAAAAGAAATAACAAGGATTAAAGCCGAAATAAATGACATAGAGAACAAAAAAACAATAGAGAGGATAAATACCACCAAAAGTTGGTTCTTTGAGAAGATCAACAAGATTGACAAGCCCCTAGCTAGACTGACAAAACCAAAGAGAGAAGACCCATATAAACAAAATAATGAATGAGAAAGGTGACATTACTGCAGATTCCGAAGAAATTAAAAAAAAATTATAAGAGGATACTATGAACAACTGCATGCCAACAAACTGGATAATGTAGAGTAAATGGGCAATTTCCTGGAAATATATGAACAGCCTAGATTGACCAGAGAAGAAACAGAAGACCTCAACCAACCAATCATAAGCAAAGAGATCCAATCAGTCATCAAAAAGCTTCCCACAAATAAATGCCCAGGGCCAGATGGCTTCACAGGGGAATTCTACCAAACTTTCCAAAAAGAATTGACACTAATCTTACTGAAACTCTTTCAAAACACTGAAGACAGTGGAACACTACCTAACTCATTTTATGAAGCTAACATCAATCTAATACCAAAACCAGGCAAAGATGCTACAAAAAAGTAAAACTACCAGCCAATCTCCCTAATGAATATACATGCAAAAATCCTCAACAAAATACTAGCAAATCAAATCCAAAGACACATTAAAAAAAATCATACACCATGACCAAGTGGGGTTCATTCCAGGCATGCAAGGATGGTTCAACATAAGAAAATCAATGTATTCCAACACATTAGCAAACCAAAAAGGAAAAATCAAATGATCATCTCAATAGATGCTGAAAAAGCATTTGACAAAATCCAACATCCCTTTTTGATAAAAATACTTCAAAAGGTAGGAATTGAAGGAAACTTCCTCAATATGATAAAGAGCATATGTGAAAAACCCACAGCCAGCATAGTACTCAATGGTGAGAGACTGAAGGCCCTCCCTCTAAGATCAGGAACAAGACAAGGATGCCCGCTATCACCACTTATTCAACATTGTGCTGGAAGTGCTAGCCAGGGCAATCCAGCAAGAAAAAGAAATAAAAGGCATCCAAATTGGAAAGGAAGAAGTAAAACTGTCATTGTTTCCAGACGATATGATCTTATATATGGAAAACCCCGAGAAATCGACGATACAGCTTCTAGAGCTAATAAACAAATTTAGCAAAGTACTGGGATACAAGATTAATGCAAATAAGTCAGTAATGTTTCTATATGCTAGAAATGAACAAACTGAAGAGACACTCAAGAAAAAGATACCATTTTCAATAGCAACTAAAAAATCAAGTACCTAGGAATAAACTTAACCAAAGATGTAAAAGACCTATACAAAGAAAACTACATAACTCTATTAAAAGAAATAGAAGCGACCCTAAAAGATGGAAAAATATTCCATGTTCATGGATAGGAATGCTAAATGTCATTAAGATGTCAATTCTACCCAAACTCATCTACAGAGTCAATGCAATCCCAATCAAAATTCCAACAACCTACATTGCAGACTTCAAAAAGCTAGTAATCAAATTTATTTGGAAAGAGAAGATGCCTCGAATTGCTAAAGACACTCTAAAAAAGAAAAGCAAAGTGGGAGGACTTACACTCCCTGACTTTGAAGCTTATTATAAAGCCACCATTGTCAAAACAGCATGGTACTGGCACAAAGTTAGACATAGAGATCAATGGAATCTAATTGAGAATTCGGAGACAGACCCCCAGATCTATGGCTGACTGATCTTTGATAAGGCCCTCAAAGTCACTGAACTGGGTCATAATGGTCTTTTCAACAAATGGGGCTGGGAGAGTTGGATATCCACATCCAAAAGAATGAAAGAGAACCCCTACCTCACACCCTACACAAAAATTAACTCAAAATAGATCAAAGATCTCAATATAAAAGAAAGTACCATAAAACTCCTAGACAATAATGTAGGAAAACATCTTCAAGACCTTGTATTAGGCAGCCACTTCCTAGACTTTACAACCATAGCACAAGCAACAAAAGAAAAAATAGATAAATGGGAACTCCTCAAGCTTACAAATTTCTGTACCTTAAAGGAATTTGTCAAAAAGGTAAAGAGGCAGCCAACTCAATGGGAAAAAATTTTTGGAAACCATGTATCTGAGAAAAGACAGATATCTTGCATATATAAAGAAATCCTACAACTCAATGACAATAGTACAGACAGCCCAATTTGAAATGGGCAAAGGATATGAAAAGACCGTTCTCTGAAGAGGAAATACAAATTGCCAAGAAACACATGAAAAAATGTTCAGCTTCACTAGCTATTAGAGAGATGCAAATTAAGACCACAATGAGATACCATTTCACACCAATTAGAATGGCTGCCATTAAACAAACAGGGAACTACAAATGCTGGAGGGGATGTGGAGAAATTGGAACTCTTATTCATTGTTGGTGGGACTGTATAATGGTTCAGCCACTCTGGAAGTCAGTCTGGCAGTTCCTTAGAAAACTAGATCTAGAGTTACCCTTCAATCCAGCGATTGCACTTCTCGTTATATACCTGAAAGATCGGAAAGCAGTGACATGAACAGATATCTGCACGCCAATGTTCATAGCAGCATTATTCACAATTGCCAAGAGATGGAAACAACCCAAGTGTCCTTCAACAGATGAGTGGATAAATAAAATGTGGTATATACACATGATGGAATACTACACAGCAGTAAGAAGGAACGATGTCGTGAAACTTATGACAACATGGATGAACCTTGAAGACATAATGCTGAGCAAAATAAGCCAGGCACAAAAAGAGAAACATTATATGCTACCACGAATGTGAACTTTGAAAAATGTAAAACAAATGGTTTATAATGTAGAATGTAGGGGAACTAGCGACAGAGAGCAATTACGGAAGGGGGAACAATAATCCAAGAAGAACAGATAAGCTATCGTGGGTAAATTTAACATTCTAGGAACGCCCAGGAATGACTATGGTCTGTTAATTTTTGATGGGTATAATAGGGACAAGTTCACAGATATGTTGCTATATTAGGTTACTTTCTTGGGGTAGAGTAGTAACATGGAAGTAAAGTAGTTATCTTAGGTTAGTTGTCTTTTTCTTACTCCCTTGTTATGGTCTCTTTGAAATGTTCTTTTATTGTATGTTTTTTTAAAATTTTTTCTAAATTTTTTTATTTTTCATGCAGTTGATTTAGGAAAACAAAGTTAAAAAAAAAAGCACGGAAAAAAATATGCAGAGCCCCCTTGAGGAGCTGGTGGAGAATGCAGGGGTATTGGCCTGCCCCACCTGGATGGTTGCTAACATGCCCACAGACACAGAGGACTGGTGGTTTGATGGATTGAGCCCTCTACCACAGGATTTGCCCTTGGGAAGACTGTTGCTGCAAAGGAGAGGCTAGGCCTCCCTATAATTGTGCCTAAGAGCCTCCTCCCGAATGCCTCTTTATTACTCAGATGTGGCCGTCTCTCTCTAGCTAAGCCAACTTGAAAGGTGAAATCACTGCCCTCCCCAACATGTGGGATCAGACACCCAGGGGAGTGAATCTCCCTGGCAATGTGGAATATGACTCCCGGGGAGGAATGTTGACCCAGCATCATGGGATGGAGAACATCTTCTTGACCAAAAGAGGGATGTGAAAGGAAATGAAATAAGCTTAAGTGGCAGAGAGATTCCAAAAGGAGCCGAGAGGTCACTCTGGTGGGCACTCTTACGCACAATATAGACAACCCTTTTAGGTTCTAATGAATTGGGCTAGCTGGTGGTAGATACCTGAAACTATCAAACAACAACCCAGAACCCATGAATCTTGAAGACAAGTGTATAAAAATTTAGCTTATGAGGGGGGACAATGGGATTGGGAAAGGCATAAGGATCACACTCCCCTTTGTCTAGTTTATGGATGGATGAGTAGAAAAATAGGGGAAGGAAACAAACAAACAAACAAACAGACAAAGGCACCCAGTGTTCTTTTTTACTTTAATTGCTCTTTTTCACTTTAATTATTATTCTTGTTATTTTTGTGTGTGTGGTAATGAAGGTGTCAGGGATTGTTTTTGGTGATGAATGTACAACTATGTAATGGTACTGTGAACAATCGAATGTACGATTTGTTTTGTATGACTGCATGGTATGTGACTATATCTCAATAAAATGAATATTAAAAAAATCCATAAAAATCATAAAAAAGAACATGTTGAATGCAATATTGGTGTAGACTGGTAGTTCTAAACTTGGCACATTTGAATCAACTACTACATTAATAAAAGTTCAATGCTGAGAATGCACCTAAGATATATTAATTCAGAATCTCTGGCAGTGGGAGCCAGTCAATAATTTTTAAAGCTCTCTACTTGCTTCCACTGTGAAGCCAAGTTTGAGAGCAACTGCTATAGATTTTATTTCCTCTAGATCTCAACTCTCCCAATGTAACATATTAGGCAATCAAGGGTGGTGCTTTCACTCAGTCCTGAAAACTGTTTTGTGTCGGCTGCAGGAGTCAATTTTAATAAATAAATTGGGAGACTTTTATTTTTAATCCTGTATGTTGTGTAGACACTTCTAGATTCTGTGGGGGATAATAGAGACTAGGAAAGAGTTCCAGCTTGTGCTCTCATTTAGGAAACAAGACTTGAATACATGGTACAACTGGAGAATAAATGAAGACAGTTTGTGGAATTTCCTTGTCATGTAGTGCTCATAAATGTATATAGATACCCAGAAAAAGTGAGAGCTCCTTGTGGCCTGCGGTGGCTGGAGCCTTCACATACAATGTGAAATTTGAGCTAGGTATTTCTTAGAGGACAAATATGGACTATTTATTTAAATAATCAAGACAGCAAAAATTTCCAAGCACTTTGAAGACTCAATCTAAATGGTTTTCATGGCACATCTCTGCTGTGAGAAACATTTATGCACATAAATATTTTAGAGTTTCTAAAGTCATTTCAGTAGCAAGCAAACTATGGACCATGCACTTTATTTCACTAGTTGATTCTTGACAGCTAATTGTACTTCCAGATTCCATCATCATATTGGTATTTCAGCAAGCAGTATGAGGCTCCTTTGTCTTGCTGGGGCAGATCCTATGTGGTGACTTTGATTTAGAAAGGTTTCTTTCTCAGGAAAAGGAAAATACCCTGCTCCCCAATTTTCTCCTCATATTTCAATATCTTTTATATGCCTCTTGTTTTTCCTAGTAAATCTCAATAAAGCTTCTATTTACAAAGGTTCTGAAGTAATGACATATTCAAAGAATGCAGTGGATATGTAAACTCTGTGGCATGTGGATAATTATTAGTCTCAATATCAAATAATATGATGCTTGGGACTCACTTTTTAAAAATAAAGTATGAGAACAATTCACGTTTTGATGTAATAATGTTCTAAGAAATAAAATCTGAGAAAGGCATCCAATAAGTGACAGTAACTAAATTGGAAATGTACTTATTTGTGAGTAACTGTCTACCTAGATCAGAAATGTGCTTCCCTCTCAGTGTTTGTTCCCAACCTTATATTCCCTCAGGATTTGGTCTGATTCAAGGAGGGAATTCCAGCACCATTAGGCAGCATAGACTTCCACAAATTGTGCTAAGTGATGTTCAGGGACACATAAAGATTTGCCATAGGTGATTTATAACCAGGGAACAACTGGAGATCCAGGAAGAATCAGGCACATTTGTACTGTGCCTCTGTTGTCTTGAGTTCTTCCCACCTCTATCATGCTGCCTTAAGCTGTGTGTGCTCAAACACCAAAGTGATGATAAAATTGAGTCATCAGTATCATTGGCACATGTCATCAGTCAGCCTAGAGAACAAAGTTGGCAGTGGTCTCTCTTGATAGAAAGCATCAGTGATTTTTGGAAACCATAAATGCAGAACTTAGGAATAGAGTTCACAGAATTTGCTTTGAGAGAAAAAACAGTCATTTTAAAAGAGGAAATGGGGGCAGCCAGAGGGTAAGCATACATAAAGGTGGTAGCAAAGGAGAAAAAGAACATATGATATTTACAAAGAAGGTATATTTATTGTTATTTCACTTCTCATCCCCTCCAAGTAGGATAAATGGATACTTAAATGCATTGTCACTGAACAAGAAAATAGCATTAATCAAAAGTGTTATGTAAATGGTTTGTGAATCACTGTCATATAGGATAATTTAAACAGATCAGAAGTTGTTATACTGGTATATTTCAGGATAATGTTTTCACTTTTTTTCTCTTGACCTAAGCTTACGCATTTAGTTTGCTTCTTTGAAATCCAAGCCCATTTATGTTAATGGATCACTAGTCCTAGAAAATCAATGAGGTGACCAAAAATGGAGGAATAGGAAAGTGCAGCACTGTATCCCTCTCCAAAAGCAACTAATGAACTGGTAAAAAAAGTCAGTCAACTTTTGAAGAACTCTGGAGTATAGTTGAAAACTTACAACAACCAGAGAAAGAATAAGTGAAGCAAAAGCTTCTGCTTTGTAGTAAGTGATCATTGTGGCATTTTAATTTGCCCATCTACTATCCTCCACATCCCAAGAATTTTGTGACTGTGAGGATGGCAGCCTGAACACCTGGTGTTGGTTGCTGGAGTCAGATGGAGTAATACTGAGCTTATAAGGATTCCTTTTGTTTCACCTGACAGGGCTGAAGGAAGTTACCAAGAGGGCTGTTGCCAAAAGTATGTGGGGCACAGGTATTGACTACAGCAGCCTAGACCAAGGAAAATCACTTGGGGGAAGCAATAGAGACATCAAGAAGCCTGGGAAGTAAGAAGCTAAGAAAGGAATTACATGTTGTATAAATGCTTTAAAACTTCCTGCATATACTTTGGAACTGAGAAGTCCACATGCATGAATATAGCAGGTGACCTGCTCAGCAGAGGCCTGAGAAGAATCTAAGCTGTCATCTCCGGCTGACCTCCCATCTCCACACAATTAGGAAGTGAATGAGAAGGCAGAATTTTAACTGACCTAGTTAATCACTGAAGGAATATACTATCACCAATCTGAAAAGACTGGAAGAGTATTTTTTCTCCTTTTTTTAACTCTGTCAAAACACCAGCTGACCACTAAGCTAGTAGAACACAGACATCAGTGGCCAAATATGAAAAAAAAAATCAGATTTTAAAAATAATTTATAAAACTCACTAAACAAGAAAAAAACTACCACCCACAACTAACAGCAGCAACAATCTCTTATGAGGGGTGGGAATCTGATTTGAAGATCGCCATGTTATAATAGTCAAAATGCCCACTTTTCAACACAAAATGGCAAGACACACAAAGAAGCAAGACAATATGGGTCATTTACAGGAAAAAGAAATGAACAGAAACTGTCCCTGAGGAAGCTCAGATTTTGGACATTCTAAACAGAGACTTTAAATCAACTGTCTTCAATATGCTAAGGGATAAAGGAAACCAAGGACAAAGAACTAAAAGAAACCAGGAGAATTATGCCTGAACAAATAGAGAATATCAATAAAGAGATAGAAATTGAAATGAAGGCTTCAGTTAAGGTGCTTAACAACAGATTTGAGCAGAAAGAAGAAATAATTTGTGAACGTGAAGGTAGGTTAATTGAGATTTTACAGTCTGATGAATAGAAAAACAAAAGAGTGAAAAACTTGAACAGAACATAAGAGGACTATGGGACATCACCAAGCATACTAATGCATGAATAATCAGAGACCCAGAAGGAGAGGAGAGAGAAAGTGGCAGAAGGAAAATTTGAGGAAATAGAGACAAAAACCTTCCCAATTTGATGAATGACAAAACTCTACATATCCAAGAAGCTCAACTAATTCCAAGCAGGATAAAATAAAAAAGATCCACACTGAAATATGTTAGAGTAAAATTGTGGAAATGCAAAGACAAGGAGGAGATCTTAAAAGCATCAAGAGAAGCAATTTGTCTTGCACAAGGGATCCTTAATATGATTAAAAGCTGATATCTCCCTAAATTTTTGAGGCAAGAGGCAGTAGGATGACATGTTTAAAGTACTGAAACAAACAAACAAAAACCTATTAAACTAGAATTCTACATCTGGAAAAACTATCCTTCAAAAATAGAGGAGAAATTAAGGCACTGCCAAATAAATAAAAGCCGAGGGATTTCATCACAGTAGACTGGCTCTGCATGAAATGCTAAAGGGAGTCCTCCAAGCTGAATGAAAGGACACTGGACAGTAAATCACATGATATGAAGACATAAAGACCACTGGTAAAGGTAGCATTGTAGGTAAATATAAAAGTCAGGAGAATTGCATACTTGGTTTTTTGCTCCTCTTTATTTATTTTTTATTTTTTCCTTTTTTTTATTTTTTTTTTAATTTTATTGAGATTGCCCACATACATTACAATTATCCAAAGATCCACAGTGTACAATCAATTGCCCCCAGTGCCCTCATACAGCTGTACATCCATCACCACAATTAATTTTGTTCAATTTTTAGAACATTTTCATTACTTCAGACAAGAAATAAAGACAAAGAAGAGAAAAGAAAAAAGAAAAGGAAACTCAAATCTCCCCATATCCCTAACCATCCCCCTCCATTGTTGACTCACAGTATTGGTACAGTACATTTGTTACTGTTTATGAAAGAATGTTGAAATACTACTAACTGTAGTATATAGCTTGAAATAGGCATATATTTTCTCCCTATATGTCCCTCTATTATTAACTTCTATTTGTAGTGTCATACATTTGTTCTGGTTCATGAAAGATATTTCTACTATTTGTACACTTAATCATGGACATTGCCCACCACAGGATTCAGTTTTATACATTCCCATCTTTTAACCTCCAAGTTTCCTTCTGGTGACATACATGACTCTGAGGTTCCACTTTCCACCACATTCACACACCATTCAGCACTGTTGTTCTCACACAGCGTACTACCATCACCTCTGTTCATTTCTAAACATTTAAGGTCATCCTAGTTGAACATTCTGCTCATACTAAGCAACCACTCCCCATTATTTAGCCTTGTTCTATATCTTGGTAACCTATATTTCATGTCTATGAGGTTACATAATATAATTAGTTCCTATCAGCAAGGCCTTGCAATATTTGTCCTTATGTGGCTGGCTTATTTCACTCAGTATATTGCCCTCAAGGCTTCATCAGCAACCCAATTTTTAAGGTGGTTTTGTTCACATGCCATATATTCCATTCTAAGCAAACAATCAATGGCTCCCTGTATAGTCACATATTTATGTGTTCATCACCCTCACCACTATCTATATAAGGACATCTACATTACTTCCAAAAAGCAGAAGGAAGAGGCAAAGAAGGTAGAGAAGCCAAAGAAAAAGAAAAAAGAAAGAGGAAAGAAACCCATGAATAAAGTAGAATAAAGAGTCAGACAACACCACCAATGCCAAGTGTCTCACACCCCTCCCCTATGCCCCCCTCTTATGTGCATTCACCTTGGTATGCTGTCTTTGTTACATTAAAGGAAGCATAATACAATGATTCTGTTAATTAAAGTCTCTAGATTATGTTGATTGTATTTTCCCCCAGTGCCTCCCTATTTTTAACACCTTGCAAAGTTGATATTCATTTGTTCTCCCTCATCAAAAAACATATTTGTACATTTCATCAACATTGTTGAACATTCTAGGTTTCGCTGAGTTACACAGTTCCAGTCTTTATCTTTCCTCTTTCCTTCTGGTGTCCCACATGCTCCTAACTTTCCTCTTTCAACCATATTCATAGTTATCTTTGTTCAGTGTACTTACATTGCTGTGCTACCATCACCCAAAATTGTGTTCCAAACCTCTCACTCCTGTCTTCTCCTATCACTCTGTAGTGGTCTCTTTAGTATTTCCTGCAGGGCAGGTGTCTTGTTCACAGTCTCTCATTATCTGTCTGTCAGAGAATATTTTGAACTCTCCCTCATATTTGAGGGACAGTTTTGCTGGATATAGGATTCTTGGTTTGTGGTTTTTCTCTTTCACTGTCTTAAATGTATCACACCACTTCCTTCTTGCCTCCATGGTTTCTGCTGAGAAATCCAAACATAGTCTTATTCAGCTTCCATTGAATGTGATGGATTGCTTTTCTCTTGCTGCTTTCAGGATTCTCTTTGTCTTTGAAGTTTGATAATCTGATTATTAAGTGTCTTGGTGTAGGCCTATTCAGATGTATTCTGTTTGGAGTATGCTGCACTTCTTGGATCTGTAATTTTATGTGTTTCATAACAGATGGGAAATTTTCCTTGATTATTTCCTCTATTATTGCTTCTGCCCCTTTTCCCTTCTCTTCTCCTTCTGTGACACCAATGGTACATACATTCTTGTATTCTGTTTTGTCCTTAATTTCCTGGATATATTGCTCATATTTTTCCATTCTTTTCTCTATCTGTTCTTTTGTGTGTAGGCTTTCAGGTTTTTTGTTTTCCAGTTCCTGAGTGTTTTCTTCCACCTCTTGAGATCTGCTGTTTTATGTTTCCATTGTGTCTTTCATCTCTTGCATTGTGCCTTTCATTTCCATAGATTCTGCCAGTTGTTTTTTGAGCTTTTTATTTCTGCCTTATGTATGCTCAGTGTTTTCTTTATAGCCTTCATCTCTTTTGCCATATCTTCTCTAAACTTTTTGAATTGATTTAGCATTAGTTTTTAAATTTCCTGTATCTCAGTTGAAGTATAAGTTTGTTCCTTTGACTGGGCCATAACATCATTTTTCTTAGTGTAGGTTGTAGTTTTCTGTTGTCTAGGCATCTGACCTCCTAGGCCACCCCAATAAGGTTTTCCCAGATCAGAACAAGCTCAGGTCACAGAAGGTGGAAATATTCAGTATTCAGTTTCCCTGATGGCGTGTCTTAGAGGATTGACACACCCTGTGCTTTTCTGCCCAGCAGGTGGTGCCTGTCAGCCTGTCACTCCAGGCTGGTGTAAGGGGGTGTGGCTCATGGCTGTCCTCCCCCAGGCTCTGGGGTCTGGTTCTGAATGTAAGGCAGGTAGTAGAGCTGTGCCCCTGTCTTTCCTGTAAGGAAGCTAAGCCCCCTACAAAGAGTTCATTTGCATATAAATAGATTCTTTGGTTCTCTGACTCTGCTATCTCTGCCCTTGTCTGGGTCAGAGTGCTGCAAGTTTAAAGTGGCTGAGGCTTTCTCTGCTGCAAAGCACTGCAAGCTGAAAATTGCTGAGGCTTTTTCCACTGAGCTGCCCAGGTTGAGAGAGAGACAAAGGGACAGAAAGACCCCAGAGTCACCCATCAGACAGGGATAGCACCCAATCCTTTGGGCTCCCCTTCTTGAGACAGATATGTCTCCTGACTCTCCCAAGGTCAGTCATCACCAAAAGCCTCTGTCTGCTTGTTGAGGATTTTCTGTCTGTATTGAGCAATTGACACTCAAACTCCAGTTGGACATCAGCTGAGGTATATTCACTTGTTCAGAGAGTGCTGTTCTCTAGCACCAGGAGGCTTCCATGAGTGAGGGGTTGTCTGCTTGAATCCACAGTTTTTACTTAACAGATTTTATGCTGTGATCTTGGGCATTCCTCCCAATTCAGGTGGGTGTATGATGAGTAGACAGTCACATTTGTCTCCCCATAGTTATTCCAGGTTATTTACTAATTTTTCTGTCATTTATGAATTGTCCCAGGGGGGCTAACTAGCTTCCACTCCTCTCTATGCTGCCATCTTAGCTCCTCCACTTCTCTTTATTTTGTCACATAGGATTTAAAAGAAAAATGCATAAAACAATAATTATAAAGCTATGCTAATGGGCACACAATGTATAAAGGTGTAATTTGTGATAAAAGCATAATGGGAGTAGAGCTTTTGTATATTATTGAAACACAGTTGGTATTGATTGTTATGAAGTTAAGGTATTAACTGTAATCCATGGAATACCAACTAAGGGAAAATAAAAATATACACATAAAAATATATGGGAAGAAAATCAAAATGGTGCACTGGCAAAAACATAATGATAAAAGAAGGCAATAATAGAGGAATTGAGGAACAAAATTTTGTAAAACATATAGAAAAAAGAGCAAAATTGCCTAACTCCTTATTGGTATTTAATTATAATGGAGGAACCTGTCCAACTAATAGGCAGAGATTGACAGATGGATAAAACCATGACCCAAAGAAATAAATACTTTGAAAGTGAAAGAATGGAAAAAAGACATATTATGCAAAAAATAACCAAAGGAGAGCAGGGACAGCTACACTAATGCCAGAAAAATAGGTTTTTATTTAATTTATTTTTTTTATTTTTATTTTTAAGTAGTTTTATTCACACACCATACAATTCATCCTAAGTGCACAATCAATGACTCCTTGTATAATCACTTTGTTATGCATTCACTACCACAATATGAGAACATTCCCATTATCTTAAAAAAAGAATCCCATAGACCTCTCTTATATCTCCCTATTATTGACATTTAGATTGTATGGTGCATTTGTCACAATTAATGATAGAATATTACAATGTTACTATATACCATAGACCTTAGTTTGCATTAATTGTATTTTTCCCATAAATCACCTCATTACTGAAAGTGTGCAAGTGACATACATTTGTTCTAGTTCATGCAAAAGTGTTCCTTCATTTGTACAATTAACCACCATCATCATCCACTTTAGATTTTGCTAATTAATACAGTCCCGGTTTTTATCTTCTAGCTTTCCTTCTGGTGACAAACAACACCAGTCTTCCTCTTTCAACCATACTCACACTCATCTTTGCTAATTATACTTAAAATATTGTGTTACCATCACACAGTATTGTGCTACCCAATTCTGAACCTTTACAATCAACCTTATTAAACATTCTGTAATCATTAGCATTGATTGCCCAATCTCTATCCCCTTTCTGTCTCCTGATAACTTATGCTCTCTAATTTTTAAATTATGTTTTATTGAGATATATTAATATACCCTATAATCATCCACAGTATACAATCAGTTGTTCACAGCACCATCATATAGTTGTGCATTCATCACCAAAATCAATTTTTGAACATTTTCCTTACTCCAAAAAAAAAAATTTAAAATTACAAAATAAAAATAATAAAAATACAAGTAACAAAGAATGCCCAAAATATCCCATACCCAATCTCCCCTATTATTCATTTACTGTTTGCTCCCATTTTTCTACTTGTCTGTCCATACACTGGATAAAGGGAGTGTGTATGCTCTCTAATTATCAAAATTTGCCCATTGTAGTTAGTTCATATTAGTGAGACCATACAGTATTTGCCCTTTTGTTTCTGGCTTATTTTGCTTAACATAATGTCCTCAAGGTTCTTCCACATTGTTGCATTCATCATCACTTCATTCCTTATTATAGCTGCATAATATCCCATCATATGTATATGCCAGAGTTTGTTACCCACTCATCAGTTGATGGACATTTGGGGTGTTCCTTCTATTGGCAATCACAAAAAATGCCACTAAAACATCAGTGTGCAAATGTCTACTCATGTCCCTGCTTTCAGTTCTTCTGAGTATATACGTAATAACAGGATGGCCAGATCATATGGCAATTCTATACTTAGCTTCCTGAGAAACTGCCAAACTGCTTTCCACAGTGAATGCACCACTCAACATTCCCACCAACAGTGAATAAGTATGCCTCTTTCTTCATATCCTCTCCTGCACTTGTAGTTTTCTGTTTTTTTTTTTTTTCATAATAGCCATTCTACTAGGTGTGAAGTGGTATACCATTATAGTTTTGATTTGCATTTCCCTAATAGCTAGTGAAGTTGAGCATATTTCCATATGCTTTTTAGCCATTTTAACTTCCTGTTTGGATAAGTATCTATCCATGTCTTTTGCCCATTTCTAAATTGGGGTGTTTGTCATTTTGTGATAAGTTGTGGGATTTCTTTATATATTCTGGATATTAAACCCTTATCAGATATGTGGTTTCTGAATATTTTCTCCCATTGAGTAGACTACCTTTTTTTCTTTTTTAAAATTCAATTTTATTGATATATATTCAAGCAGCATATAATCCATCTGAAGTGTACAATCACTGGCTCACAGTGTCATCACATAGTTGTGCATTCTTCACCACAGTCTTAGAACATCCTCATTACTCCCCCCACAATAATAAAAATAAAAAATAAAAATAAAAAGAACACCCAAAACATCCCTTGCCCCTTATCCCCCCTATTATTTATATGTATTTTCTTTATTTTATTACCCATCTGCCCATACACTGGATAAAGGGAGTGTCAGTCACAGGGTTCCCACTATCACATGGTCACATGATACAAGCTATATAGTTATACAATCATCACTGAGAATCAAGACTACTGCATTACAGTTCAACATTCTCAGTCATTTCCCTTTAGATATTCTAATACACAAGAAACTAAAAAGGAGTATCTGTATAATGCATAAAAATAACATCCATAATAACCTCTTGACTCTATTTGAAATCTCTTAGCCACTGAAACCTTATTTTGTTACATTTCTTTTCCTCTATTGGTCAAGAAGATATTCTCAATCCCACAATGACAGGGCCAGATTCATCCCTGGGAGTCATGTCCCATGTTGCCAGGGAGGCTTCAAATCCTGATGGTCATGTCCCATATGGGGGGGGTGTTTGTGTGGTAAGTTAATTTGCAGAGTTGGCTTAGAGATAGAGGCCACATGTGAGCAACAGAAAAGGTTCTCTGGGAGTGACTCAGGCATAGTTACAAGTAGGCTTAGCTCTGCCATTGGAGAAATAAGTTTTGTAAGAGCAAGCCTCCAGATTGAGAGCTTGGCTTATTGAACTGAGAGCCCCCACTGCTTAAGAGAATATCAGGAATTCTCCAGGTGAGGAAGTTTAATAATTCTGCATTTTCCCCCAGTCCCTCAAGGGGACTTTGAAAATATTTTTTTTTATTTTCTGCCCCAAATATTCTGGGATTTATTGTGATGTTACATTAGTCTGTACAGCATAAGAACTCATTCCCTATTCTAGGTTCCTTGTAATTACATTGTTTAAATAAAGTGACACAACAGGTTAGATTAGATAGTGTGCTACAGAAAATATATATTTTTTTACCAAACAAACCTCTTTTCCTTTGGTCTCACACAGAAGTTGGAGTTTCAAAATACAATCAGAATCATCCTTTACCCTGTATTTACCTTAGTCCTAACCAAGTCTGTATCATTCATATCTGTAATTGTAGTCTGATCTCTTTCTCAGTTTAACAGCCACTGAAATGGAGTAATGCTGTCTTACAGAGATGCAGAACTCTAACTTGGTGTCTCAGGTGTCACAGAGATATCCAAATTTCCAAAAACTACCAGGTTTTATTCAAAGAACACAACATTACAGATTTTGGAAATAACAGCTAAAACTCAGCAATAGGTGTGACTGCTGTAAGAGCTTACAATCTGGAAACCCTTAAAATAAGCCTTATTGAATATTCTGTACTCTGTAATCACCAATTGCCCAATCTTTGCCCCTGTTCTATCCCCAGATAAACTATGGTCTCAAAGTCAATTCTCAGCATTTGTTCATTATAGTTGGTTTATATTAGTGAGGCATTAAAATATTGGGTCCTTCCTTTTCAGCTTTTTTTCACTCAACATAATGTCCTCAAGGCTCATTCACCTAGTTGAAAGCCTCATGACTTCAGTCTTCTTGCAGCTGCTCAATATTCCATTGTATGTATACACCACAGTTCACTCCTCCATTCATCCATAGATGTACCCGTAGGCCACCTACATCTGTTGTAAATTATTTTTATCAAGAACAGATTTTGGAATTTGTCAAATGACTTTTCCACATCAACCAAGATGATCATGTGATTGTTCCCCTTTGATTTGTTAATGTGGTGTAATACATTAATTGATTTTCTTCTGCTGAACCACCCCTGCATACCTTGGATAAAACCCACTTAGTCATAGCGTATAATTCTTTTAATGTGCTGCTGGATTTGAATTGCAAGTATTTTGTTGAGGATTTCGCATCTATATTCATTAAAAAGATTGCCCTGCAATTTTCTGTTCCTGTAGTATCATTTTTGGTTTTGGCATTAAGATGATGCTGGCTTCATAGATTGAGTTTAGGTAGCATTTCCTCCTCTTCATATCTTGGACTGTTTTGGTAGAATTCATATGTGAAACCATCTGGACTGTTCTTTCTTGGAAGGTTTTTGATGACTGATTCTCTTTATTTTTTATTGTTTTGTTGAGGTCTTCTACTTCTTCTTGAATCAGTGTTGGTGGTTCATGTGTTTCTAGGAAGTTGTCCATTTCATCTAAGTTGTCTTGTTTGTTGGCATACAGTGCCCATAGTATGCGCTTATAATCAGTTTTACTTCTGTGGGGTCACTAGTAATGCCCCATTCTTTTTTCAGATTTTATTTATATGCATCCTCTCTCTTTTTTCTTTGTCAGTCTAGCTAAGCATCCATCAATTGTATTGATTTTCTCAAAGAAACAACTTCTGGTTTTATTGATTCCTTCTACTGTTTTTCTCAATTTCATTTACTTCTGCTCTAATCTTTGTTATTTTTTTCTGTTCACTTTAGGGTTAGTTTGCTGCTATTTTTCTATATTCTTCAGGTGTGCTGTTAAGTCATTGATTTTAGCTCTTTCTTCATTTTTAGTATAGGTATTTAGGACAATAAATTTCCCTCTCAGCACTGCCTTCACTGCTTCCCATAAGTTTTGATATGCTGTGTTCTCATTTTCATTAGCTTCAAGATGTTTACTGATTTATCCCGTAATTTCTTCCTTGACTCACTGTGTTGTTTAGCTTCCATACATTTGTGAATTTTCCAGTCTCCATCTGTTACTGATTTCAAACTTCATTCCATTATGATCATAGAAAGTTGTTTTGCACAATTTCAATTTTTTTTAAATTTATTGCAACTTCCTTTGCGACCCAACATATGGACAATTTTGGAGAATGATCCATGAGCACTTGAGAATAACATGTATCCTGCTGTTGTGGGGTGTAATGTTCTGTAAATGTCTGTTAAATGTAGCTCATTTATCATATTTTCAAGATCTTTGTTTCCTTATTGATCTCATGTCTGGATATTATATCTATTGATGAGAGTGGTGTACTGAAGTCTCCAACTATTATTTTAGAGATGTCTATTTCTCCCTTCAGTGTTGCCAGTGTTTGGCTCATGTAGTTTAAGGCAATAAGCTAAGTGCATAAATATTTATGAGTGTTGTTTCTTCTTGATGGATTCCCTTTTTTATTAATACATAGTGTCCTTTTTGTTCTTTTAACCACTTTACATTTAAAGACTATTTTATCTGATATTGTTATAGCTACCCCTGCTATTTTTCTGGTTGTTGTTTACACAGAATATCTTATTCCAAACTTTCACTATAAACCAATTTGTGTCCTTGGTCTAAAATGAGTCTCTTGTAGACAGCATTTAGATGGATCCAGGTTTTTTATCCATTCTGCCAGTCTATGTCTTTTGAATGGGGAGTTTAATCCATTGACATTCAATGTTATTACTGTAAAGGCAGTATTTTCTTCGACCATTTTGTTTGGATTTTATATGCCATATCTTATTTTTACTCTCCTTTACCATTTTAGTTACCCTTGCTGATATTCTTCATTTCTATTCTATCTCCCAAGCCTCTCTCTCTTGTCTTTTCTTATCCTGCATTACACCCTTAAGTATTTCTTGTAGACCAGGTCACTAGTTAACAAAATCTCAGATTATGTTGAGTCTGCTAATATCTTTCACACACTCTCATATTTCTAAGGGCTGTTTTGCTGGATATAGTATTCTTGGTTAACAGTTTATCTCCTTCAGTATTCTAAATATATTGTACCACAGGCTTCATACCACCATGGTTTATGTTGAGAAAGCCAAACATAGTCTTATTGAAATTCCAGTGTATATGATGGATTAATTTTCTTTTGCTGCTTTAAGAATTCTCTCTTTGCTTTGGCATTTGACAACATGGTTATTTACTGTCTCAGAGTAGGTCTATTCAGATATATTCTGTTTGGGGTACATTGTATTTCTTGGACCAGCAACTTGATGTCTTTCATAAGAGTTGGGAGAATTGGGGACAAATTCCTCAATTATTCCTTCTGCCCCCTTTCCCCTGTCTTCTCTTCCTGGGATACCAATGATACATATATTCATGAATTTCCTGCTGTCATTCAATTCCCTGAGACCCTGCTCAAATTTTTCCACTCTTTTCCTATCTGTTCTATTGTGTGTAAGTTTTCAGATGTCTTATCCTCTAGTTTACTGATCCTTTCTTCTGCCTCTTCAAAACTGCTGTTTTGTAGCTCCATTGCAATTTTATCTCTTCTGTTGTGCCTTTCATTCCCATAAGTTCTGTTATAATTTTTGCATGTTTCTGAATTCTACTTTATGCTCACCCAGTGTCTACTTTATATCCTTCATCTCTTTTGCCATATTTTCCTCCATCTCATTGAATTGATTTAGAAGATTTGTTTGAACATCCTTAATTTGTTGTTTCAACTCATGTGTCTCATCTGAAATTTTAAATTGTTCCTTCTGGTACATATCTGTATTAGTTAGGGTTCTCCTTGGAAACAGAATCAATGAGAGATGTCTCTGATTATCAAATTGTAAAAGTGACTCACGCAACTGCGGGAGCGCACGAGTCCAAATTCTGCAGAGCCGTCAACAAGCTGTCAACTCCAAGGAAGATGTCCGATGAACTCCTCAGGAAATGAACTGACAACTTTGATGAACTCCTCAGGAAACGAACCGACAACTTTGATGAACTCTTCAGGAAATGAACCGACAACTTTGACGAACTCCTCAGGAAATGAACTGGCAACTTCAACAAGCTCCCCAGGAAATGCTTCACTGAGCAGCTGAAGAAAGAAGTGAAGGTTCTCTAACCGTCCGGCTTATAAGCCTCCAACTGATCACCTGGACCAAATCCAGCCAATTGCATTCTCTCACTGTGGAAGCACGCCCCTTGATGAGTCATCAGTCAGCTGCAGTCAATTGACTGATGATGCGACAAACCAGCCCACTGGATTATTAACCAGCCTCAAATATCCTCACAGCAATCGTCAGGCCAGTGCCACCTAGACAAGTTGACACATGAACCCAACCATCACAGTCCACCCCTTGTCAACTTGGCAGTTGTACACATCACCTAAAACCATACCTTCAAAATGAACGTTACAGCTTATGCCTTATGATAAGGGGATAAGACAGAGAAGAAAGCAAAAATATTTTCTTTACAGACAAATACAAACATAATCATAACATAATGAGGAGGAAATATTCATGTCATCATAGTACTCATTTCTGTAACTGGTCACATGGCCGTAGTTCATATTTATCACGACCTTCTTCCACTACCCATTCCATGTTCCCTTTAACCTCAGCAAGCACTTCAGCTGGCATAAGAAGCCCAAAGTGGCAAAAGAAGCCCAAAGTGGCCAGGTGGCAGTCTTAACTTCCAGTTCAATGGGATTATTGTTGTGTTTCCTGGTGGAAGCACTCCTCCTTTTGGAACCAAGACTTGTAGACTAGCAGAGCTTAAACTTGCAGGGACAGGAAGCAAAAATTTCCCTAGTGGATCACTAGGAGTGATAGTGAGTGGTGCTACTCCTGTTTCCACCCCTTGATTCCTGGACCCCTGAATTCTGGCTATGGGAGAAACAGCACCATAGAGTGGACGCTGATTCAGAGCATACACAGCCTCCTGGAGAACACTGCCCCAACCCTGCAAGGTATTGCCACCTAGTTGGCGCCGTAATTGAGTCTTCAATAGGCCATTCCACCATTCTATCAACCCAGCTGCTTCTGGATGATGGGGAACATGGTAAGACCACAGAATTCCATGAGCATGTGCCCATCCCCTCACTTCATTTTCTGTGAAGTGGGTTTCTTGGTCCGAAGCAATGCTGTGTGGAATACCATGACGGTGGATGAGGCATTCTGTAAGTCCACGTATCGTAGTTTTGGCAGAAGCATGTCGTGCAGGGAAGGCAAACCCATATCCGGAGTATGTGTCTATTCCAGTAAGAACAAATCGCTGCCCTTTCCATGATGGAAGTGGTCCGATGTAATCAACCTGCCACCAGGTAGCAGGCTGATCACCCCGAGGAATGGTGCCATATCGGGGACTGAGTGTGGGTCTCTGCTGCTGGCAAATTGGACACTCAGCAGTGGCTGTGGCCAGGTCAGCCTTGGTGAGTGGAAGTCCATGTTGCTGAGCCCATGCATAACCTCCATCCCTACCACCATGACCACTTTATTCATGAGCCCATTGGGCAATGACAGGAGTTGCTGGGAAAGAGGCTGATTGGTATCCACCAAATGGGTCATTTTATCCACTTGGTTATTAAAACCTTCTTCTGCTGAAGTCACCCTCTGGTGAGCATTCACATGGGACACAAATATCTTCATGTTGTTTGCCCACTCAGAAAGGTCTATGCACATATCCCTTCCCCAGACTTCTTTGTCACCAATCTTCCAACCATGTTCCTTCCAAGTCCCTGACCATCCAGCCAAACCATTAGCAACAGCCCAGGAATCAGTATACAGACGCACCTCTGGCCAGTTCTCCTTCCAAGCAAAGTGAACAACCAGGTGTACTGCTCGAAGTTCTGCCCACTGGGAGGATTCCCCCTCACCACTGTCCTTCAGGGATATCCCAGAAAGGGGCCGCAGTGCTGCAGCTGTCCACTTTCGGGTGGTGCCTGCATATCATGCAGAACCATCTGTAAACCAGGCCCGAGTCTTCTCTTCCTCAGTCAACTGACTGTAAGGAACTCCCCAAGATGCCATAGCTGTGGGCTGGGAAAGAGAAGGTAAGGTGGAAGGAGTGGGGGCCATGGGCATTTGGGCCACTTCCTCATGTAACTTACTTGTACCTTCAGGACCTGCTCGAGCTCTATCTCGTATATACCATTTCCATTTTATGATGGAGTGCTGCTGTGCACGCCGAACTTTATGGCTTGGTGGGTCAGATAACACCCAGCTCATGTCAGATAACACCCCACTCCTGGCACCAAAATCTGTATAGTTTGCTAATGCTGCAGAGTGCAAAACACCAGAGATGGATAGGCTTTTATAAAACGGGGGTTTATTTCACTACACAGTTACAGTCTTAAGGCCACAAAGCATCCAAAGTAACACCTCAGCAATCGGGTACCTTCACCAGAGGATGGCCAATGGCGTCCGGAAAACCTCTGTTAGCTGGGAAGGCAGCTAGCGTCTGCTCCAAAGCTCCGGCCTCAAAACGGCTTTCTTCCAGGACGTTCCTCTCTAGCAAGCTTGCTCCTCTTCAAAACATCACTCCCAGCTGCACTCCGTTCCCACTCTTTGAGTCAGCTCATTTATATAGCTCCACTGATCAAGGCCCACCCTGAATGGGTGGGGCCATGCCTCCATGGGAACATCTCATCAGAATCATCTCCCACAGCTGGGTGGGGCACATTCCAAGCAAATCCAGCCAGCACCAAAACGCCTGCCACACAAAACTACAAATATAATGGCATTTGGGGGACACAATACATTCAAACTGGCACATTCCACCCCCTGGACCCCAAAATGACATCATCTTTCCAAATGCAAAATACATTCATTCCACAACATCATCACAGAAACTTACATCATCTCAGTAACAACAGTCAAGTACAAAATCCCATCAAAATCAATTTAGGCGTGGTCAGTCCCAAGGCACAATCTTTCCTTATCTGTGGATCTGTGAACTTAGAACAAGTTATGTGCTCCCAATATACAAAGGACAGACATTCATAGGATAAACATTTCCATTGCCATAAGGAGAAAGAGTAAGGAAAACAGGGTTAACAGGAGCAAAACAGTTCCTAAAACCCACAGGACAAACTCCATTAGATTTCAAAGTCTGAGAGTCATTTACAGAACAACGTTGCATTTTCATCTCTTAAAACAGGATTAATCTCTCCAGACAAAAGAGTGAGGGCTGCTTCCTCAGGGGAGGTGATTACAAGATTAGCAGGCATTGAAGGGTTAATCTCCTTAGGTGTGGGTTGGGTGGCAGGCTCCTTAGGGCAGACTGGAGGCAGAGAAGCTGTTTCCCCAGAACAGCCCTCTACAGGTAAATCTAACAATGACCCAGCAGAATCCAGGGTTCCAATGTCCTCACTGTCATTATTATCAATCCATATGTCCCCATCCCAAGTTTCTGGATCCCATTCTTTTCCAATCAATGCCTTTACTTTAACAGCAGACACCCTGAGAGGTTGAGATTTTAGTTTACGCTGTAAATGTGCTACTCGCACAATAAGAGACTGCGTCTGATTTTCAGAAACCTCCAGTCTGCGGGCACAGGAAATAAGATTTTCTTTCAGGGCACAGATGGAACCCTTTACATCTGTCATACAGCATTCAAGTTTTGAATTTGAAGCCTTTAGCTCATCCCTTTCTCTTACAACTGTATCCAAAGTATCTAAGAGCAGCCAGCCAACATCATTATACCTCTTAATACTGCAAAACTCTGTGAACGTGTCGAAAACACTGTCACCCAGAGCCTCGCTTCGTACTAGAGCACAATTAGGAGAATCAAATGGTGCTATTTTGTGTATTTCCTTTGCCAACTCCTGCCATGGACTGTTAGTACCCTCTTGATTATTGGAAATAGAGTCATTAGTGCCTCTGAATCTAATCAGAGTAGAAAACAAATTGTAAAAGCCCATTTTAAGATTCCATTTCTCAAGAACCACTCTCGGTACCAAGTTGTATTAGTTAGGGTTCTCCTTGGAAACAGAATCAATGAGAGATGTCTCTGATTATCAAATTGTAAAAGTGACTCACGCAACTGCGGGAGCGCACGAGTCCAAATTCTGCAGAGCCGTCAACAAGCTGTCAACTCCAAGGAAGAGGTCCGATGAACTCCTCGGGAAACGAACCGACAACTTTGATGAACTCCTCAGGAAATGAACCGGCAACTTTGACGAACTCCTCAGGAAACGAACCAACAACTTTGACGAAGTCCTCAGGAAACGAACTGGCAACTTCAACAAGCTCCCCAGGAAATGCTTCACTGAGCAGCTGAAGAAAGAAGTGAAGGTTCTCTAACCGTCCGGCTTATAAGCCTCCAACTGATCACCCAGACCAAATCCAGCCAATTGCATTCTCTCACTGTGGAAGCACGCCCCTTGATGAGTCATCAGTCAGCTGCAGTCAATTGACTGATGATCCGACAAACCAGCCCGTTGGATTATTAACCAGCCTCAAATATCCTCACAGCAATCGTCAGGCCAGTGCCACCTAGCCAAGTTGACACATGAACCCAACCATCACAATATCTTTATATATCTTACTATGATTTTTGATGTATTGCTAGTATATAGGCATCTGATTTTCTTGATTACCTTATTCTCAGTTTCTTGTCCCTTTCTAGTCTAGGGTTATCTTTTTGATTGGCTTTCACCCTTCTTGACACTTTGTTCAACTTATTCTAGACCTCTAGCCTAGCTTGTGTTTAACTGATTAGAATTTTTTCAGCTTATTTATCTGATGCTTGCCTTGTATATATCGAATGATTTTTTAGATTGCCCTATTTGTGCAGTTGTTTTGCTCCCCCAGGAAAACTTTTCTCTTCCCTCTTCCTCCTCAAGGAATGTTGATATGTTTTGTTTGTTTTTTATTTGCTTCTGTATATTTTTAAGATTCCATTCATTATCTTATCAACTTTTACCTGGAGGTCTGATTCTGGGAAGAGGGCCTCCCCAGAGAGGACCCACCCTAGTCAATTTTTCCCAGACAAGACAGGACTCATAAAGGTGGTATAGATCAGTTTCAAGGTTCCCTGGGATGAGACTCAGCAGGATGCCAGTCTTTCCTGTGAAGCCTCATGATTCTTTGATTTTCTTGTCTTGCCTAAAGATAGTGCTTTTCACCCTGCTGCTCCCTACAGACCTAAGGTTGTACTGTGCCTTTAATTAGCAGCCAACCCCACCCCTTTTGGGGTCATGGTTGAGATGGGGTCTTAGAGAAAGCCATTTGAAATTGCTTCGGTTTACTGAACCCCTGTGACCTGAATTCTCTAAATAACAGCCACCACCTGTTCTGGGCCTTGCCTCTCCCTTTTAATGATGAGGAGCTGCTCATCAGCACCCTGTTCCCAACAGCCAGAAAAGTTACAGGGATTCTCAGGCAACCCCACTTCTACCCATGCTGCTGCTTGGTTGAGACAAAAGCTTGATGCCACTTTTTGAAGATTGAAACTGTTGTTGATATCCTAGCCCCTGGGATCTAAATTCTCTAAATGACAGCCAACATTTGTGGTGGGGCCCTGCCTCCCCTTTGCTTGGGGTAATGCTGCCTTCAGTGACCTGTCTCTGACACCTGAGGAGCTACTCTGCCTCTCATTTAACTCTGCTTCTGCCCCTGCCTGAGGCAGGACTGAAAACAGAGTTACAGCTGCTTTCTTTAATGGATTGCTTAAGAAATATATCTGTTCTCAGAGCTAGACTCTAGAACCCCAGGCTCACCAATCAAGAGCCAGATTTGGTGCCCTGCTTTGTCTTCCCTTTTTGGGGGGCAGAGACATCCTTCAGCAAACTGAGCTTAGAAACCATCAGAAGCCTCTGTCTCTCCATTGGCCTTGCTTCATCCCCTACTAGAAGCAAGGCTGAAATGGAACTTCTGGTTTCTTTCTTCTTTGGTTGTGTTGTACATTTATCTGTGCTTGGAGCTTTTCTACAGCACTTCAAATTCATTAATCAAAAATATCAATTGGTGCCTGGCTGATTAATCACATCTCTTCACATGATTTATCAGTCTCATTCTTCCACTCATTCCTGGCTGGTGTGTGATGTGCATCTGGTCTCTTAAGCCCCATAAACAGTTGTTTCAGATAGTTCCTGCCTATTTACTAACTTCCCTGGCTAGTGGACTAAATTCTTTCCATAATCGGCTTTATGCAAAAAATGTTTACAAGTGACAAAGAAGGACATCATATATTGATAATACAAGAAGATACAAAAATTGTACACACATATACATCTAACAAGATCCCCAAATATCTGAAGCAAAAGCTGACATAACTGGAGAGAAATGGACAGTCCTGCAAATATAGTTGGAGACTACAATTCTTCACACTCAATAATGAATATGAGTATGAATATACAGAAGATCATTAAAGAAATAGAGAACATGAACAACTCTGTAAACCACCTAGGCTTTACAGATATAGGGAACACTCCAACAACAACAACAGCAAAAAAAAAACAGAAGAATACAAACTCTTCTGAAGTTCAAATGGAATATTCTCCAGGTTAGAAGCTATGTTATCTCACAAAACAAACCACAAAAATAGGAATATATTATTTGTTTTAATAAATGTAAAAAGATTGAAATCATACAAACTACCATTTATAACCTCATTGGAATTAAACCAGACATCAATATCAAAAAGAAAACTGGGAAATCACCTATATGGAAATTAATGCACTTTTAAACAACAAATGGGTCAAAGAATAAATTAAAAGGGAAATTAGAAAATACTTTTTGATGAATTAATATGAATACACAAGCTACAAAACCTATGGTATGGAGCCACAACAGAACTGAGAAAGAAATTTATATCTATAAATGCTTGCCATAAAAAAAGAAGAAAGATCCCAAATCCTTAACTGTCTTGACAGCATAAAGGACTGGAAAAAGACCAAACTAAGCCCAAAGATATCAGAAGGAAGGAAATATCAAAGATCCAAATGGAAAGAGACCAAGTAGATAACAGAAAAACAATAGAAAGATTCAATGAAATAAAAAAATGGTTCTTTGAAAAGATCAACAAAACTGACAAAACTTCAGCTAGAGTGACCAAGAAAAAAATAATAAAATTATTAAATCAGAAATAAATGTGGAGACATTGGTACAGTACTTATAGAAATACAAATATTTTAAGGGACTATTATGAATAATTGTGCACCCAAAATTTCAAAACTAATTGAAATGGACAAATTTTTAGAAACAAATTACCAAAATTGAATGAAGGAATACATAATCTGAATAGACCTATAACATGTAAGGAGATTGAATCAGTAATCAAAAATGTCCCAACAAATATAGTCTCAGGACCAAATGGCAGACTGGTGAATTCTATCAAACATTTAAAGAAGAATTAACACCAATCCTTCCAAAATTCTTACAAAAAAATAGAAGAGAAGTGAATACTTACTAACACATTCTATGAGTCCAACATTATCCTGATACAAAAGCCAGAAAAAAGACATCAAAGGAAAGAAAACTATAGACCCAAATACCTTAGGAATATAGAAGCACTATCTAGGAAAATTCTAAAAGTAAATGAAAACAATTCTGATTGATAATACCATTAAAAACAATAGAAGAGGCAGGGCAAGGTGGTGGCATAGGGAAGTTTGGTAATTAGTTTGTTCTCTAGGGAATCTAGTAAGTAGCCAGGAAATGCATGGAAAAACTGGGAGACTTCTGTGATGTGATACACCAGCTGGAACAGGTGGAAGGGCTGAAATCACAACACAGACATTTAAGAAAAGTGTTCCAAGCTGTGGAGGCTGGCGTACCTCCCCCACTGGCACAACAGGCTGTTTTGTAGTCACTGCCAAATGGGAAAAAGAAGCAATATAGTAGGAGCAAGGGAAGGAAAGCTCAACCAAGCTCCAACTGAGGATTTGATTAACAAATTCAGACTTGTGAATACAAGCTATGAGCACAGATGAATATACAAAGCAAGTTCAAAAGAAACCCAGGGAATTCTCCCTGACAGAAAAGAGGTGAACTGTTAAAAAACAAAACAAAACAAAACAAAACAAAAAAAACCATGGGCTTTTAGAGTTGACTGAGCTCAAAATACTGTAAAAGTGTTGTGCCCTGAGAAAAGGGGAACATAGGGCCAGCTCTTGATTATCAAAGCAGGGGGCTGGAGACCAGCTCTGAAAATGATTTTTTTTTTTTTTTTTTTACTTTTTAGCAGCTCATTAAAGAAAATGGCAGGCAGTTTCAGTTGTCAGCAATGCCCCAGGAAAGGGGGGAGTTAAGGTGTGTATGAGAGACAAATCAACCAGTCAGATGAAAGAAATAATTCCCTCATGGGTGCATATTCCCCCCAAAATGGGAGGGGGCGCAGGACTCAGCACAAGTGGTGGTTCACACTCAGAGAATTCAGACCCCAGGCACTGGAAAGCAGAAGCCATTTAAGCCCACCTTCTGCCTCAGCCTCTGCTTCAACCATGCCACTGTTTGGGACACTCTTTCAGAGACTTAAAGGCATTGTACCACTTTATGCTGGTTGGAAGTTGCAGGCTGACAAGTGCCACATGCTGGGCAGGATAGGAAAATCACAAAATCAAGAGGCTTCATAGGAAAGACTGACACCCTGTTGGATCTCATCCCCAGGTAATCTTATACTGATTACATCCTCTTCTTGGGTCTTGGGACTGTACTGTCTGGGAAAAACTGATTGGGGTTGATTCTGTCTGGGGAGACCCTCCTTAAAAAATCATCCATATAGTCAGGACAAGAAAAAGAGCTGGAAATTTCTAATCAGTTAAACAGAAGCTATGGAGAGCTCTAGAGTAAGTTCAACTCACTGTCAAAAGAGTGTGAACGAAGACAACTGACAAAAAAACCCCAGGTTAAAGAGAGAAATCAACATCCAGAATAAACTAACCAAGGAAATCAGATGCCTAGACACCAGTAAAAAATCATGATTCATACTAGGAAGCATGGAGATATGGCCAGTTAAAGGAACAAACTAACACTTCAAATGAGATATGGGAGTGGAAACAACTAATTAAAGATGTTCAAACAAATCTTGTAAATCAAATCAGCAAGTTATAGGAAAATGTGACAAAAATGATGCAGTATACAAAGAAGACACTCCACAATATTAGAGAAGAACTTGAAAACTTTAAAAAAATGGCATAACTTATGGGAATGAAAGACACAATTGAAGAGACAAAAAAAAAAAAAAAAACAATGGAGGTATTCAACAACAGATTTGAATAGGTCAAAGAAAGGATTAGTGAACCAGAGGACTCAAAATCTAAAATCCTACACAGAAAAGAAAAAAAAAATGGAAAAGAATGGAAAAAATTTGAGCATGTTATCAGGGAATTGAATGAAAAGAATGAAGCACATGAATATATGTTTTATGGGGGTCCCAGAAGGTGAAGAAAAGAGATATGGGCAGAAAGAATAATAGAGGAAATAATAAGTGGAAATTTCCCTACTCTTATGAAAGACTTAAAATTACAGATCCAAGAAATGCAGCTTGCCACAGAGAGAACAGATATGAATAGACCTACTCCAAGACACATACTAATCAGATTGTGAAATGTCAAAGAAAAAGAGAATTCTGAAAGTAGGAAGAGAAACGTGATCCATCATATTCAAGGGAAGTGCAGTAAGATTAAGTGTGGATTTATCAGCAGAAACCGTGGAGGCAAGAAAGCAGTGGTATGATATATTTAGGATACTGATAGAGAAAAACTGCCAACCAAGAATTCTATATCCATCAAAAATGTCCTTCAAAAATGAGGGGGAGCCTTTGCTTGAGCCAGCAACAAGGCAGATCAGCTCACACAGCTGCAGGATGCAGTAAATTTGCTTGCAGATCAGTTTTGTAATGCCATTGGAGTGTTGCAGCAGTGTAGTCCTCCTGCCTCTTTTAGTAATATTCAGACAGCAATTAACAAAGATCAGCCAGCTAATCCTACAAAAGAGTATGCCCAGCTTTTTGCAGCACTGATTGCATGAGCAGCGAAAAATATTGATGTTTTGATAGATTCCTTACCCAGTGAAGAATCTACAGCTGCTTTACAGTGTATAAGCTAGAAGAAGAAAACCATGAAGCTGCTACATGTCTGGAAGATGTGGTTTATCAAGGGGTTATGCTTCTGGAAAAGATACAAAGTGCACTTGCTGATATTGCACAATCACAGCTGAAAACAAGAAGTGGTACCCATAGCTGATCTCTTCCAGACTCATAGTACCATTGAATACAATATGTCTGAGAAAAAAGAAACTGTTTAAATGGAACTAATAATTTCACATCAAATTCAGATGTAAGCCTTACCAACATCTTGTAAGCCTTACAGAAACATTAAGCACTATGATGTGTTACCTTTTTAACTATCTTAATAGTGTTATTTTCACTCTTGATAATAAGCTTGTAAAACTGTGATTGAACCAGTTTTAAACCATCATTATATCATCATTTTTTATTTGAATGAAGTTATTGAGGCATTTATTGCATTCATGGTCATAATATAATTAAACAGATGTATGATAAAATCCTATTGTGACATAATTTCTATTTTATTTGTCATATTTCTACAGTCCTTTTACAAATCAAAACATCCTCAAGCCAGAGGAGTGGTGGTAAGTGCAGACATATGGGCATTTCAATTTAGGTTGGTGTCCTTCTGTCTCATTAGAGGTGGTATTGTGTAAATTTGGAGCTTTGAGTGGGAAAAATTTCTGAAACTGTTGCTTTTAAGAAGCTGAAAGGATTAGTGTGTCTGGAGGGATCAAGAGATTTGGTCACTGTTATGTAAACCTTTTCTTCTAGACTCTCATACCCATCCTAGTTCATCTCCACATTTGTATCTACATAGGAATCCTCTTCTGTGTCAGTGAAATTCCCTGATATTGTGATAAAATCTTTCTTTATCCTGAACTATTTTCCCATATCTTTTCACCATCTTACATTTTCTCATCTGCTAATTTGTTTGTCATAGTGAAGTATATTTCCTGAATCATCTAATCCTTCTCATTCCATTTATCTCAGTGTACTGTCTTCTGATCTTATTAACCTCTCAACCTTTATTGGTGTATTCTAATAGACTAGAACATACTTCCACTACAGCACTTACTGCAACATTTTCTCCATCCTACCTCAGCTTCTTACTGTAACATTTGTGTCAACATTATCAACTATGATTATTCATCTAACTCTTGGCTCTCCCTGAATCCACTAATTTTCTCCATTGGCAAACTGGAGTTGAGAATGTTTTCCACATTGTAACTGGTTCTCCTGAGGCTGCATGTTTTAAAATATCCTTAGCTATATTTTGCTGTAATCTCTTGCTATTGAGAGTTTAAGTTTCTTATGTAAGTTCAAGAACAGGAGCATTCTGCCAGTTATTTCTGTCACAGTCAAACTTTTCCACAATTCTTGAAAAACACTGTTTCATAGTTCAGCATTAACTCCCAAAGCTGTAGCAATTTATTGGCTTGTTATAGAAATTTTTAGAACTTTTAATTTTTTGTGTATATTATATTGAAGTTTAATAAAAATTGCTTAGATATTACATTCAAAAAAAATATGAGGGAGAGTTTAAAATAGTTTCAGACAAAAAATCCCTGAGACTGCAAACAAGAGACCTGCTCTACAAGAAACACTAAAGGGAGTACTATTGGCAGATGGAAAAAGACAGAAGAGACAGGATTGAAGAAGAGAACAGTGCAGAAATAAAGATTATCAGTTAGAGTAAAAAGATAGAAAAAATAAAACATGTCATATAAAATCAAAAAGACAAAACAGTAGAAGAAAATATGGCCTTTACAATAATAACATTACATAGTAATGGAACAAACTAACCAATAAAAAGACATAGACTGGCAGGATGGATTACAAAGCAGGACCCATCAATATGCTGCTGATAAGAGACTCACTTTTGACCTAGGCAAAAAACAGGTTGAAAGTGAAATGTTGGTTAAAGTTATTTCATGCAAACAACAACCAGAAAAGACTGGGGTATCCATACTAATATCAGACAAATTAGACTTCAAAAGTAAAACAATTAAAAGAGACAAATAAGGGCACTATTGATTAATAAAAGGAACAATTCATCAAGAAGAGATAGCAATCATAAATATTTATGCCCTGAGCCAGAGTGCCCCAAAATACATGAGGAAAACACTGAAAACACTGAAGGAACAAGTAGATATCTCTACATTCACAGTTGGAGATTTCAATACACTAGTCTCATCAGTGGTTGGAAAATCTAGACAGAGAACCAATAAAGAAACAGAAATCATGAATAGTAAGATACATGAACAAGACTTAACAGATATTTATGGAATATTGCACCTGACAACAGCAGTACAGAGTATTCTCAAGTGCTTATGGATCATTCTCCATGACAAACGACATGTTAGGTCACAAGACAAGCCTCAATAAATTTAAGAAGTTTTAAATTACACAGAACATTTTCTTGGAACATATTGGAATAATGTTGGAAACCAATAACAGGTAGAAGGCTGGAAAATTCACAAATATATGGAGGGTAAACAACACAGTCATATAATCAGTGGGTCAAGGAAGAAATTACAAGAGAAATCAGTAAGCATCCCAAGGTCAGTGAAAATGAAAACACAACATATCAAAACTCATGGTATGCAGCAAAGGCAAAGCAGAGAGGGAAATTTATTGCCCTAAATGCCTATATTCAAAAAAGAAGGAAAGCAAAAATCAATGAATTCAATGCTCACCTGGAGGAACTAGAGAAATAATAGCAGATTAACCCCAAACTGAACAGAAGGAAAGAAATAACAGAAATTAGAGCAGAGATAAATGAAATTGAGAACATGAAAACAATAGAAAGAATCAATAAAACCAAAATATTCGTCTTTGAGAAAATCAACAAACCTTAGATGGACACTGAGATAGCCTGACAAAGAAAACAAAGAGAGGATGCAAATAAAAAAAATCAAAAATGGGAGGGGGAACATAACTACTGACCCTGCAGAAATAAAAGAGATAATGAAGTGATACAATGAGTTACTATATGCTAATAAACTAGACAACTTAGAAGAAATGGACAACATCCTAGAAAAGCAGGAACAGCCCAAACTGACTTGATCAGAAATTGAAGACCTCAACAAACCAATCACAAGTAAACAGAATGAAACAGTCATCAAATACCTCCCAAAAAGAAATTCAAGGGCCAGATGGCTTCACATGTGAATTCTACAAAGCATTCAAGAAAGAATTAGTACCAACCCTACTCAAACTCTTCAAAATTTGAAGAGGAGAGAAAGCTACCTAGCTCATTCTATGAAGCCAACATCACCCTAATACCAAAGCCAGACAAAGATACTACAGGAAAAGAGAATTAAAGACAAACCACTTTAATGAATATGGATGCAAGAATCCTCAACAAAATGTTTGCATATCAAATCCATCAGAACCTTAAAACCATTATACACCATGACCAAGTGGATTTTTTGTCAGGTGTGCTAAGGTGGCTCAACACAAGAAAACCAATTACTGTAATACACCGTATCAATAAATCAAAGGGGAAAACACTCATGGTAATCTAGATTGATGCAGAAAATGCATTTGAAAAATTCAGCTTCTTTTCTTGATGAAAACACTTCAAAGGATAGGAATAGAAAGAAACATCCTCAACATGATACATGGCATATATGAAAAACCCACAACTAACATCGTACTCAATGGGGAAAACCTGAAAGCTTTCCCTCTGAAATCAGGAGCAAGACAAGGATGCCCACTGTCACTGTCATTATTCAACATTGTTCTCGAAGTTCTAGCTAGATAAATTAGGCAAGCAAATGAAAAAAGTTCACTCAAATTGGAAAAGAAGAATTTTCAGTCTTTGCAGATGATATGATCCTATGCATAGAAAATCCTGAAAAATCTACAGCAAAGCTACCAGAGCTAATAAACAAATACAGCAAAGTGGCTGGATACAATCTCAACTAAAAAAATCAGTAGTTTTTCTATATACTGGTAATGAGAAATCTGAGGAAAAAATCAAGAAAAACAATTCCATTTAAAATAGCAAACCAAAGAATCAAATATTTAGAGATAAACTTAACCAAGGACATAAAAGACCTGTATACAGAAAACTACAAAGAAATGCTAAAAGAAATCAAGGGAGATCTAAATAAGTGGAAGGATATACTCTGTTCATGGATTGGAAGACTAAATGTAGTAAAGATGTGAATTTGACCCAAATTGATTAATAGATTCAATACAATACCAATTAAAATCCCAACAGCTTACTTTGCAGAAATAGAAAAACTTATAGTCAAATTTATTTGGAAGGGCAGTGTGCCCCAAATAGCTAAAAATATCTTGAAAAAGAAAAATGAAGTGGGCAGTCTCACACTTCCTGACTTAAAAGCATATAACAAAACTACAGTGGTTAAAATAGCATCATAGTGGTGTAAATATAGACATACTGGCCAGTGGAATAGAACTGAGTGTTAAGAAATAGACCCTCTCCTCTATGGACAATTGATCTTTGATAAAGCAGTCAGGTAGACTTATCTGGGACAGCAACCTTTTCAATAAATAGTGGTTGGAGAACTGGATATCCATATTCAGAAGAATGAAAGAGAATCCCTATCTCACACATTATACAAAACCTAACTCAAAATGGATCAAAGACCTAAACTTTAAAGTGAAGATCATAAAATTTTAGAAGAAAATTTAGGGAAATATTTAAAGATCTTGTGATAAGAGGTGATTTCCTAAACATTACATGCAAAGCACAAGCAATGAAAGAAGAAATAGATAAATGGGTTCTCCCCAAAATGGAGTACATTTGCAGATCAAAATAATTTCCAGGAAAGTAAAAAGACAGCCTATGCAATGGGAGAAAATATTTGGAAACCACATATCAGATAAGAGTTTAATATCCTGAATATGTAAGGAGATCCTAGTACCCAACAACAACAAAATATCACCCAATGAAAAAATGTGCAAAAGACATGGACAGACAATTTTCCAAAGAGGAAATACAAATGGCTAAAGAAGAGAACCATATGAAAAGATGATCAACATCACTAGCTATTAGGGAACTGAAAATCAAAATCACAATGAGATATTATCTCACACTTGGTAGAATGGCCGTTATCAAAAAAACAGAAAGCTACAAGTGATGGAGAGGATGTAGAGAAAGAGGTACACTTATTCACTCTTGGTGTGAATTTAGAATGGTGCAACTGTTCTGAAAGACAGTTTGGCATTTCCTTGGGGAGCTAAGTATAGAATTGCCATATGACACAGCAATCTTATTACTTGTTATATTCTGGAAGGAACAGAAGGCTAGGACACCAATGGACATTTGTACACTGATGCTTATGGTGGCATTATTCATGATTTCCAAGAGATGGACACAGCCCAAATGTCCATCAATGGTTGAGTGTAGAAAAACATATATACACACATATCACATGGAATATTATGCAGTTGTATGATGGAATGATGTCAAGACATATGCAACAACATGGATGATCCTTGAGGAAATTATGTTGAGCAAAATTAGCCAGAAAAAAAAGGACAAATACCGTATGATCCACTAATATGAAAGAACTACATTGAGCAAACTCTGTGAGTTAAATTTTAAGAACACATGTTATCAGGAGATAGAAAGAGGATAGAGATTGTGCATTTGATGCTGAGGGAGCACAGAATGCTCAACAGGATTGATTGTAAACATCCAGTAATTTATTGAACAATAGTACCTGATGGTTGCACAATATTATAAGTATAATGAGAAAAGCTGAGTGTGAGTATGGTTGAAAGAAAAAGGCTAAGGGCATGTGTGACACCAGAAGGAAAGATAGAGGACAAAAACTGGGAATGTGTAACTTAGTGATACCTAGAATATACCATGGTGTTTATTGAATGTACAAATATAAGAAAGTTTTTACATGAGGTAGAACAAATGAATGTCACCATTTCAAGGTGTTTAAAATGGGATGTTATATGGAAAAAATACAATCAGTGCAAACTAGATTCTATAGATAATAGTAACATTTTAATAATCTTCCATTAACTGTATCAAAGACAATATACAAAAGCTAAATATCACTAAGAGGGGGATATAAGGGAGTGGTATGGGATTCTAGTTGCTGTTTCTCCTGTTTATATTTTTATTCCTTATTTTTAATTTTTTTTCTCTTCTTTCTTTGTGGAAGTAATGGAAATGTTCCCATACAGTTTGTCATGGTGAGTGCATAACTATGTGATTATACCAGGAACCACTGATTGTTCAATTGGGATGGATTGTATGGTGTATGCATAAAACTGATTAAAAATAAACAAGATATTACATGTGCTGGAGAAGATATGGAGAGAGAAATTTACCTATTTGCTCTTGGTAAAGAAGTAAAATATTGCTGGGCCTCTGGAAGGCAGTGTGGTGGGTCCCCAGGAGACTAAATATAGGTTTGCAATATTATACTACAACCCCATTATTAGGTATATACTTGGAAGAACTGAAAGCAGGGAAACAAATAGACATTTTTACCCTGGCAATTTTGGCGACATTATTCGTGATTTGCAATGAATGGAAGTGGATTAAGGGTTCATCAACTGATGAATGGAATGGTGAAATGTGATGTATACCTACATTGGAATATTGAGCTGCTGCAAGAAGGAATGAAGTTGTGAGGCATGAAACTAGGTGAACAAACCTTGAGGGCATTATTTTGAGTGAAATAAGCCAGAAATGAATGGAAAAATATTGTATGATCTAACACAAAATAATTATAATGAGCAAATGCTGAGAATTGAATTCAAGAGCATAGATTACCAGGGGTTAGAATGTGGCAGATTGGGCAACTGGTGATTTAGGAGTAGAGAATATTCAATAAAGCTCATTGTCAAGGTTCCTAGACTGTAAGCTCATATGGTATTGACATATATTCATGAGTTTTAACTGTTATTTCTAAATTGTGAGATGCTGAGATTTTTGTGTGTAATCTGGTAACTGGTTCCAGATACCTGGAACTTTAGGTATCTGTGTGACATCTAAGACTCAAATATAGAGATCTGTAGCACTGAAGTCAACATTACTCCATACATCAACAGCCTAAGAAGCTGAAAGAGCGATCATTCTTCAATTAGAGATATGAATGAAATGGACTTTGTTAGGAATAATTTAAATCAGCAAACAAGAGCCATATCATACCAAGATGCTTAGAGAGAAAATGTTCAGAGGCATTTTGGAGACAGCCATTGAAACTAGACTTTTGGAGTTGCTGAGCTAAGAGATGAAGCCCAGAGTTTGCCTAAAGAAGCTAAATGAGAACCCATGGACACTTAAAGAGAAGGCTTCTAGAATCAGAAGCTGAAATCAGTGCAACACATGAGCAAAGGACCAGGAGATGCCAGCCACATGACTTCCCAGATAACAGAAATTTTCCTCAGTGAAGGGTGAGAAATATGTTTCTGTTCAGCTTTCTACATCCTAAGTGGAAACAGAACTCTCTACAGCCTCACTCTTTAAATAGAAACTAGTAGCCAAAAATCAAGACAATCTTGAAGAACAACAGAGTTGGAAGGCCAATGCTACCCGATGTCAAGACTTCTTATAAAGCTGAAGCAATAAAATGAGTATTGGTGCTATGATAAATAAATCAATGGCACAATAGACAACTTAGAAACAGAGCCATATAACATCACCTGACTTACAGCAAAAGTACATTACATTCAGCCAGAAAAGGATGTTCTTCTCAATAAATGGAAATTTTAAGAAGATAGATAAAATGTAGAAAAAAAATCCTTAGAAAATAAAGTGAAGCAAATTATCTAGAAAGCAGAACAAAAATTAAGTGATAGTCAATAAAAGTGAAAAATAGAAATAAATAGAAATAAAAGATTTAATAAAATACTATTCACTCCAGGCATTCACACTCATCACATGCTATGGTAGTCCTTGCCCCTGATGATTTCACTCTGACCCTGGGAGGGATCCAGGCATGTGTTCTGATAACAAGGTTACTTAGTGACTACAACACTGTATCTTTGCTTTTTTGTGAAATTATATCTCCAGCTTGAAATGACTATTTCCTGACATATGATTGGCAACTATAATTTTTTGAACAAAACTGAGAAAATATATTAACTCAGAATTTACTTTTGTTTGGTAGATGAAAATTGTTAAAATATGAGATCTACATGAGAGGGAAAGAATAGCAACTATGGTTCTTGGTGGCTAAAAAAATTAGTAAGGGGCGGGAATAGATATACCCAGGGCTTTTTTATGTATCATACTACTTTATATTATTTAATCCACTGTATTATCCATTTAAAATATTGCAAGTTATCATTTCAAAATAATTTCTGCTTTTCTGTCTTCTTAAGTAAATCATGTGCATTGTAGACACAATGAATAATATAGAAAGGACAAATAAGAAAATCAACCATGATTCTTCTACACAGAGATGACCACTATCAATATTTAGTTTACTGTTCTTACAATCTTCTCTTTTTCTTTCTTGCCATATGCATAGTCGTGGGGGAAAATTTAGAGCATACTATATGTACAAGCTTGAACATTTTTCACTTAATAATGTATTGTGGAACCTGACCGCTGTAGTATTCGAGTAGCAACGTAGCTGCGGGGAAGATCCTGGAAGTCCGCTCAGCTGCAGAAATAACGCCACAAGGCGAAAGAAGAAATCGGAAGTGACGTCGCAGCCAAAACAAGCCCAATTTGGGAGGCCTGTAGTGAACCCGTGGCGGCAGATGGAAAGGCCCGACTCGCCCTCTTCTGTCGAAGGTGGTTGCGAGGCCCTGCCATCCCACCCGGTGGTCCTCCCGCCCCTGCCCTTGGGACCGGCCCACCACGGGTGAGCGAGAGTTTCCGCCTCCCGGTACTAGAGCCGCGTTGGGACTTCTCGGGCGGAGCTGGCCGGTGGCGACAGCGCGAACTTCCTTCCCTGCAGCAGTCTCCCCTCCAGCAGACTCCTGTCTTAGACGCCAGGACACTTGTCGCCTATGTTTAAAGAAATATACAAATTCCAAGAATACTCTGAATACAGCTCTTATAAAACAAAGAGGAAGCCATGAAGAAATTTTTTAGTTATTGAAACTATAGTTGAAATCATGGCTACATCAGCAAATCTGGATATTGGAGCCCAGCTGATTGTGGAAGAATGTCCCAGCAATTATAGTCTAACTGGCATGCCAGATATTAAAATAGAACGTCCACTGGACTCAAATTCAGAAGAAGGATCGGCTCAGGGTGTTACCATGGGAATGAAATTCATATTGCCTAACCGTTTTGATATGAACGTGTGTTCTCGTTTCCTGAAGTCCTTAAATGAAGAGGATAGTAAAAATATCCAAGATCAGGTTAACTCTGACCTGGAGGTGGCATCTGTCTTATTTAAAGCTGAATGCAATATCCATACATCGCCTTCTCCAGGAATTCAAGTAAGACATGTCTACACTCCCTCTACAACAAAGCATTTCTCACCCATAAAACAGTCAACTACTTTAACCAACAAGCACAGAGGAAATGAGGTCTCTACCACACCTCTATTAGCAAATTCCTTGTCTATTCACCAATTGGCTGCTCAAGGGGAGATGCTCTATCTGGCTACTCGTATTGAACAAAGGTGCTGATCCTCAACTTTTAGGAAAAGGTCGAGAAAGTGCGCTGTCATTGGCCTGTAGTAAGGGCTACACAGATATTGTCAAAATGCTGCTTGATTGCGGAGTTGATGTAAATGAATATGATTGGAATGGGGGGACACCTTTGCTTTATGCTGTACATGGAAATCATGTGAAATGTGTAAAAATGCTCTTAGAAAATGGAGCTGACCCAACAATTGAAACTGACTCTGGATATAATTCTATGGATTTAGCTGTAGCCTTGGGCTATAGAAGTGTTCAACAGGTTATTGAGTCGCATTTATTGAAGCTGCTTCAAAATATTAAGGAGTAGAAAAAGTTGTCAGAAAATGTTGTCTGCTCTTCTGTTTACTTTTTAGCCCTGATAAATGATAGTGTTGTTTACTTATAAACTTTTTTACCTCAGTTGCAATATTTACTGATTTTTAGTAAGTATTAATAAATATTCCTCCGAGTAATTCACTGGTTTATAGTAAAATTAATGTTCATGCTTTTATAAATAAATGTGTTTTATTTCATATTTAAAATTATAAATTAATGTATTGTGGAATGTAAATTTTTATGGTACAGATAGTTATCTGTCTTTGTATCAAGTGCTATAATTTGACATTTTCAGAAATTATTCTATTCTTCATCATCAATCTTATATTAACTCATTGACTTTATATAAGGTTTGCTATAAATCCATAGAAAACAAATTTTATTGTTGAATTTAAAAATGCACTGTGTGATTGTTTACAAAATGTCATAATAAATAAATAAAGTACAAAAAAAATAATGTATTGTGGATACCACTTGGACAGCTAGTGCAGTGTATAATCATTTTTAGCATGTAACAGTTCATCATATGGATTGTTTGTTATTCATTTACCATTATATTATTGTTGGACACTGTAATTATTTCCATTTTAAAATATTATAATATAAAATATGATAATGTAAAACATTTGCATGTTTATAAGGTATTTGATACTTTGCAAAACTGCCTTGGAAATGTTAACTAAATGTACAGTAGCTCCAGGCAGTGAGTGAAATGGCTTTTCACTGAGCCCTAACCAGACCTGGAAATTATCATTTCTATAAATCAAAAAGAAAAAAAGAAGTATCGTATTGAAATTTTTAATTTGAATTTTTATGTTTCTAATATTGTTGAAAATTACTTCAAATGTTTATTGGACATTTTATTCCTTCATTTTATGAATTGCCCATTCATGTTATTTTTTCATGTTTCAACTGAGGTTCTCTTTTTCTCATTAATGTGTAAGGACTTTTACAAATTAATTATATTAAGGTAAATAATTTTCAAAATAATCGGAATACAGGGCAAATTATGATATTGACTGTACTTTAAAACTTCAACTTCTTGTGAGACCAAAGGCAGTGATGTTTATTTGGTACAAAATTTAAATTTTCTGTAGCACACTATTTAATTTAACCTGTATGGTTGGTTTATTTAAACAACATAATTACATGGAACCTAGAATAGGGAATGAGATCCTGTTATTCTGTACAGGTTAATGTAGTACCATGATATATCCCAGAGCATTGTGGGCCGAAAATTAAAAAAAAACAAAAAGTATTTACAAAGTCCCCTTGAGGGACTTGGGAAAACTCTGGAAAATAAACTCCCCACCTGGGGAATTCCTGATATTCTCTCAAGCATTAGGGACTCCAAATGTAATAAGCTAAGCCCTTGATCTTTTGGTTTGCCCTTATGAAACTTTTTCTTGCAATGGAGAAATTAAGCCTACTTATAAATATGCCTAAGAGTCACCCCCAGAGAATCTATTTTGTTGCTCAGAAATGGCCTCTACACCATCTCTGCAAATAAACTCACTATCCTACCCCCTATGTAGTACATGACTCCCCAGGTTGTAAATCTCCCTGGCAATGTGGAACATGAGTCCCAAGGATGAGCCTAGTCATGGCATCATAGGATTGAGAATGCCTTCTTGACCAAAATGGGAAAAGAAATGAAACAAAATAAAGTTTCAGTGGCTAAGAGATTTCATATAGTGTTCAGATGTTATTTTGGAGGTTATTCTTATGCAGTACATAGATATTTCTTTTTAGTTTCTAGTGTATTAGATTAGCTAGAAGGAAATATCTGAAACTGTTGATCTGTAATCCAGTAGCCTTTATCCTTGATGATTGTATAAATATATTGCTTTTATTGTGTGACTGTGTGACCATGAAAACTTTGTGACAGATACTCCCTTTATCCAGTGTATGGGCACATGAGTAACAAAATAAAGACTAAAAAATAATAGGGTGGTATAATGGGTGCAGGATATTTTCGGAGTTCCTATTTATTTATATATTTTTGGAGTAATGAAAGTGTTCTAAAATTGTTTTTGGTGGTGAATGCACAATTATATGGTAATACTGTCAGCCATTGATTGTATAATTAGGATGGATTTTAGGGTGTCTTAATATATCTCAACAAAATTGCATTTAAAAAACCAATAGAATGCTTAAGAATAAATTTAACAAAATAGGTGATAAACTTGTGTAGGGTCAACTACAAAATATTGTTGAAAAATTAAATATTTAAGTTGAAAAATATATCAGAATTATTCATAATAACCCAAAAGTGGAAACAACTGAAATGTCCATGAAAAAATGAATGCATTTTTAAATGTGGGATACCCATACAATGGAATTTTTTATTAGAGAAGTTGTGAGTTTAGAGAATCATCATGTATAAAATACAGGATTCTCATATACCACCCTATTATTAACACCTTGTATTGGAAAGGAATATTTATTACAATTGATAATAGAACATTTTTATAATTTTACTATTAACTGTAGTCCATGTTTTACCTTAGGGCTCACTGTGTAGTGTATTTCCATGGATTTTTAAATAAACCTTATTGTTACCATATATACAATCTAACATTTCCCCTATTAATCCTATTCAGATATTTATTTCAGTGTTGTTAATTATGTTCACAGTGGATCTCAACCATCCATCACCAAAATGTTTCCATCATTCCAATTAGGAAATTTCTATATTTAAAGCTGTAAATTCCCATTTTGTATCCCCTCTCTGTCCCTTGTTAACCTATAATCTAGATTATGATTATATGAGTTTGGTTATTCTAATTATATCAAATCAGTGAGATAACAATATTTGTCAGTTTATGTCTAGCAATATCACTCAACATGATGTTCAAACATGCTGTAGCATATATCAGGACAAATATGATACATTTAATATCACAAGTGTGATACAGGACAAATGTATACAGGACATTGTATGTATATAACACATTTATTTATTAATTCATCAGTTGATGGACACTCTGCTTCCATCTTTTAGCAATTGTGAATAATGCTGCTATGAACATCAGTGTGAAAATATCTGTTTGAGTCCTTCCTTTCAGTTCTTTTGTTTACATATCTAGTAAAGGGATTGCCACTTAATATGGTAATTCTATACTTACCTTTCTGAGGAGCCGTCAAACTGTCCACAGCAGCTGCACCATTTTACACTGCCATCAGTAAAGAATGAAAGTTCCTATTTCTCCACATCCTCTCAAACACTTGTTATTTTCCATCTTCTTAATAGCAGCCATTCTAATGGGTGTGAAATAATATCTTATTGTGGTTTTGATTTGCATTTACCTGATGGCTAATGATGTTGAACATCTTTTCATGTGCTTTTAGCCATTTGTATGTCTTCTTTAGGGAGATGTCTATTCATGTCTTTTGTCCATTTTAAAATTGATTTGTCTTTTTTCTTTTATAACTGAAGGCTTTCTTACATATTCTGGATAGTAAACATTTATTGGATATGTAGTTTCCAAATATGTTTCTCCCATTGTGAAGGTTTTCATTTTACTTCCATGATAATGTCATTTGCATGCAAAAGTTTTAAATTTTTATGAGGTCTCATTTATCAGTTTTTTTTTTTTTCTTTTGTGGCTTGTGCTTTGGGTAAGAAACCATTGCCTAGCACAAGGTCCTGCAGATGCTTCCCTATGTTTTCATCATCCAGGAGTTTGTTCATTCTGACTTTAATATTTAGGTTTTTGATCCACTTTTAGTTTATTCTTCTATAAAGTGTGAAGCAAGGGCAAGGTAGGGGGTTCTCCTTTTATTTTTTATTTTTTTGCAAATGGAGATCCAGTTTTCACAGCACCATTGGTTAAGGAATTATTCTTTCCTATTTGAGGGGCTGTTACCCCTTTGTGAAAAATCAGTTTTGGTCATAAATGTGAGGGTTGATTTCTGAGCTTTCAATTTTATTCAATTGGTCAATATGTCTGCTATTGAGCAGTACCATATTTTTTTATTACTCAATTCTTAATAAGGTATTAGGTTGAGAAGAGCAAGTTCTTCATTTTCATCCTTCTTTTTCATGATGACTTTAGCTATTTGGGGCACCTATCCTTCCATATAAATTTGATGATTGGCTTTTCCATTTCTGCAATGTAGGATGTTGGAATTTTGATTGGGATTGTGTTGAGTCTATACATTTCTTTGAGTAGGATTGACATCTTAATGATATTTAGTCTTCCAATCCATGAACATGGAAAATACTTTCATTTACTTAAGTCTTCTGTGATTTCTTTTAGCAACATTTTGTAGTTTCTTTGCACAAGTCATGTACATCCCTGGTTAGATTTATATCCAGATATTTCATTCTTTTATTTCTGATTGTGCATGGAATTGTTTTTCTTGATTTCTTCATCTGATATTTCATTGCTTGTGTATAGAAACAAAACTGAATTTTTTTGTTGATCTTCTACTCCATCACTTTGCTGAAACATTTTATTAGCTCTTGAACTTTCTTGTGAATTTTTTAGGATTTTTTGTTTATAGGATCATGCCATCTGCAAATAAGGAAAGTTTAACTTCTTATCTTATTTGGATGCCTATTATTTCTTTCTCCTGACTCATCACTCTGGCAAGAACTTCAGTAAAATGTTGAATAACAGTGCTGACAGTGGGCACCCTTGTCTTATTCCTGATCTTAAGGGCAATTTTCATTTTCTCAGCAAAAGGTAGGATGCTAGCTGTTTTTCAAATATGTCCTTTAAAATTTTGAGGAAGTTTCCTACCATTTCTTGTGCTCTAAGTGTTTTTATCAAGAAGTGTTACTGGATTTTTTTCTAATGCCTTTTCTGCAACAATTGAGATAATCATATGTGTTCTTTCCTTCAAGGTGCTGATGTGGTGTGTTACATTAATTATTTTCTTATGTTGAACCAATATTGCATACCAGGGATAAATCCCACTTGACCATGGTGCATAATTCTTTTAATATGCTGTTGGATTCAGTTTACTAATATTTTGTTGAGGATTTTTGCATGTATATTCATGAGATATTGGTTTGTAGTTTGTCTTTCTTTTATCATCCTTGTCTGGCTTCCTTAGGAGGGCAATATGGGAATTGTAGAATTAATTAGGGAGTGTTTCCTCCACTTAAAATTTTTTGTAAGATTCTGAAAAGAATTTAGAGTTTTCATCTTGTTATAATTGGTAGAATTCCCCTTTGAACCCATCTAGTCCTAGGCATTATTTGTTGAGAGGTTTTTGATTACTGATTCAAACCCTTTACTGGTAATTGGTTAGTTTCAATCTTCTATTTCTTCTTTTTTTATTTTATTAAATTCAGTTTTATTGAAATACATTCACACACCATACAATCATCCATGATATACAATCCACTGTCCACAGTATGACAACATAGTTACGCTTCCATCACCACAATCCATCTCTGAACATTTTCCTTACATCAGAAAGAACCAGAACAAGAATAAAAAATAAAAGTGAAAAAAACACCCAAATAATCCCCCCATCCCACCCCATTTGTCCTTCAGTTTTTATCCCCATTCCTCCACTCATCCATACACTAGATAAAGGGGGTGTGATCCACAAGGTCTTCACAATCACACTGTCACCCCTTGTAATCTACATTATTATATAATTGTCTTCAGGAGTCCAGACTGCTGGGTTGGAGTTTGGTAGTTTCAGGTATTTACTTCTAGCTATTCCAATACAGTAAAGCCTAAGAGGTGTTATCTATATAGTGCATAAGAATGTCCACCAGAGTGACCTCTTGACTCCATTTGGAATCTCTCAGCCACTGAAACTATTTCGTCTCATTTTGCATCCCCCTTTTGGTCAAGAAGACACTCTCAGTCCCATGATACCGGGTCCACATTCATCCCCGGGAGTCATACTCTGCGTTGCCAGGGAGATTTACACCCCTGGGAGTTGGGTCCCACGTAGGGGGGAGGGCAGCGAGTTCACCTGTCGAGATGGCTCAGTTAGAGAGAGAGAGGGCCACATCTGAGCAACAAAGAGGTACTCAGGGGGAGACTCTTAGGCACCATTACATAAACCCTAGACTCTCCTTTGTGGTAATGAGCCTCATAAGGGCAAGTCCCATGCTCGAGGGCTCAGCACATCAAACCGCGAGTCCCAATGTTTGTGACAACATACGCTAGGGGTTCAGCATCTCAAAGTTTAAAGATAGGCCTTACAATTCAGGGATAGAGTTAACTGCTGTAAGAGCTTACAATCTAGGGACTATTACAATTATTGTGTCCACGTTAGGCTATGTTCTAAGATTCAATTCTGAGTTTACACATTGTAGTTAGTCCATATTGGTGAGGCATCATCCCTCTCACCATGTTTTCTCCAACACTTTTACTCCTATATATATATTTTCCGACAATTTTATAGAGTTATATTCACATACCATACATTTATCCACAATGTACAATCAGTTGTTCATGGTATCATCATAAAGTTGTACATTTATCACCACAATCAGCATTTGAACATACTGATTACTACAAGAAAAATTGTTTTTTTTTTTTTTTTTTTTTTAGCAATAAGAAAAAATGATAAAAAGAAAAATAACATGTCATACAATACAATATACTACTAAGGACAGCAAATAACACCACTACCAAGAATCCCATATTACTCCCCTATATCCCCTTCTCATATACATTTAGCATTGGCATATTGCCTTTGTTACATTTAATGCAGGTATATTACAATGTTACTGTTGACCATAGACTCCAGTTTGCTTTGATTATGTTTTTTCCTGAATACATCCCTTTTTCAAATTTCTACATGGTTGACATTCATTTGCTTTCCCACATGCAAAAACATTTTTATATTTGTATATTTAGTAACAGTAATTGGCCACTCCAGTTTTTGCCACGTTATACAGTCCCAGTCTTTATCATCTATCTTTACCTCTGGTGTCATACATTCTCCTATCCCACCTCTTTCAGCTTTACTCACAGACATCTTTGTTCAGTATACTTACAATACCATGCTACCATCACACAGTATTATCCTGTCTATTTCTGGATCTATGCAATCAATCCTAAACATTCTGTAGTCCTTCAGCATCAAATGGCTGATTTCTGCCCTCTTTCTATCTCCTGGTTGCCTGTGTTGTCAGCTTTTAACTCCCAAAGTTTGTTCATTAATGTCTATTCATATTAGTGAGACCATACAGAATCTGTCCTTTTGTTTCTGGCTAACTTCACTCAACATAATGTCCTCAAGGTTCATCCACATTATTACATGATCCATGTCTTTGTTCTGTCTTACAGCTGCATAATATTCCATCATGTGTATATACCACAGTTTGTTTATCCACTCATCCTTTGATGGACATTTGGGCTGTTTCCATCTCCTAGCAATTGTGAATAATGCTGCAATAAACATTGGTTTATTTAATGGAATAGCTGGGTCATATGGCAAATCTATATTTAGCTTCCTGAGGAACCTCCATACTGTCTTCCAGAGTGGTTGCACCATTCTACATTCCCACCAACAATGAATAAGTGTGCCTCTTTCTCCACATCCTCTCCAGCACTTGTCATTTTCTGTTTTTTGGATAATGGCCATTCTGGTAGGTGTGAGATGATATCTCATTGTGATTTTGATTTGCATTTCTTTAATAGCCAGTGAAGTTGAGCATTTTTCATATGCTTTTGAGCCATTAGTATTTCCTCTTCAGAAAAATGTCTGTTCATGTCTTTTGCCCATTTTTTAATTGGATTGTTTGTCTTTCTGTTATTGAGATGCAGGATTCCTTTATATATTCGGGATATTAAACCCTTATCTGATATGTGGTTTCCAAATATCATCTCCCATTGTGTAGGTTGCCTTTTTACTTTTCTGACAAAGTCCTTTGATGTACAAAAGTGTTTAATTTTGAGGAGATCCCATTTGTCTATTTGTTCTTTGGTTGCTCGTGCCTTGGGTGTGAGGTCTAAGAAACCACCTCCTTTCACAAGATCTTTAAGATATTGCCCTACATTTTCTTCTAAGGGTTTTATGGTCTTGGTGCTAATGTTTAGGTCTTTGATCCACTTTGAGTTAATTTTGGTATAAGGTGTGAGATGGACATCCTCTTTCATTCTTTTGGAAATGGATATCCAGTTCTCCAAACACCATTTATTGAACAGGCTGCTCTTTCCCAGTTGCTTCGGCTTCACTGCCTTATCAAAGATCAGTTGTCCATAGATGTGAGGGTCTACTTATGAGCACTCAATTCGATTCCATTGATCAGTATATCTGTCCTTATGCCAGTACCATGCTGTTTTGAGCACTGTAGCTTTGTAATATGCTTCAAAGTCAGGTAGTGTGAGACTTCCCACTTCACTCCTCTTTCTCAAGACATTTTTGGCTATTCGGGGCATCTTACCCTTCCAGATAAATTTAGTTATTGGTTTTTCTATTTCTGTAAAGTAAGTTGTTGGGATTTGAATTGGTATTGCATTGAATCTGTAAATCAGTTTAGGTAAGATTGCCATCTTAACTGTATTTAATCTTCCAATCCATGAACATGGTATGTTCTTCCATTTTTTCAGGTCTTGTTCAATTTCTTTTAGCAGTTTCTTATAGTTTTCTATGTAAAGGTCTTTTGTGTCCTTGGTTAAGTTTATTCCTAAATACTTGATTCTTTTGGTTGCTATTGTAAATGGGATTTTTTTCTTGATTTCCTCCTCTTGTTGCACATTACTTGTGTATAGGAACACTACAGATTTTTGCGTGTTGATCTTGTAGCCTGCTACTTTGCTGTATTCATTGACTAGTTCTAGTAGCTTTGCTGTAGATTTTTCTGGATTTCCTACATATAGAATCATGTCATCTGCAAATAGTGAAAGTTTTACTTCTTCCTCTCCAATTTGGATGCCTTTTATTTCTTTTTCTTGCCTAATTGCTCTAGCTAGAACTTCCAGCACAATGTTGAATAGCAATGGTGATAGTGGGCATCCCTGTCTTGTTCCTGATCTTAGAGGAAAAGCTTTCAGTCTCTCCCCATTGAGTGTGATGTTAGCTGTGGGTTTTTCATATATTGCCTTTATCATATTGAAAAAGTTCCCTTCTATTCCTATCCTTTGAAGTGTTTTCATCAGGAAAGGATGTTGAATTTTGTCAAATGCCTTTTCTGCATCAATCGAGATGATCATGCGGTTCTTCTGCTTTGATTTATTGATGTGGTGTATTACATTAATTGATTTTCTTGTGTTGAACCAGCCTTGCATACCTGGAATAAATCCCACCTGGTCGTGGTGTATAATTCTTTTAATGTGCTGCTGAATTTGATTTGCGAGTATTTTGTTGAGGATTTTTGCATCTATATTCATTAAAAAAATTGGTCTATAATTTTCTTTTTTTGTAGTATCTTTGCCTGGTTTTGGTATTAGGGTGATGATGGCTTCATAGAAAGAGTTAGGTAGCTTTCCCTCTTCTTCAATTTTTTTGAAGAGATTGAGCAGGATTGGTACTAATTCGTACTTGAATGCTTGGTAGAATTCACATATGAAACCATCTGGTCCTGGGCTTTTCCTTTTTGGGAGCTTTTTGATGACTGACTCAATCTCTTTACTTGTGATTGGTTTGTTGAGGTCATCTATTTCTTCTTGAGTTAATGTTGGTTGTTTATGCTTTTCTAGGAAGTTGTCCATTTCATCTAAGTTGTCTAGTTTATTAGCATATAGTTGCTCATAGTATCTTCTCATTATCTCCTTAATTTCTGCAGGGTCGGTAGTTATATTTCCTTTCCCATTTCTGATTGCATTTATTTGCATCTGCTCTCTCTTTTTTTTTGTTAGCCTAGCCAGTGGTCCATCAATTTTATTGATTTTCTCAAAGAACCAACTTCTGGTTTTGTTGATTCTCTCTATTTTTTTCCTGTTCTCAATTGCATTTATTTCTGCTCTAATCTTTGTTATTTCTTCCCTTCTCCTTGCTTTGGGGTTAGTTTGCTGTTCTTTCTCTAATTCCTCCAGGTGAGCAGTTAACTCTTCAATTTTTGCTCTCTCTTCTCTTTTAATATAAGCATTTAGGGCAATAAATTTCCCTCTCAGCACCGCCTTTGCTGCATCCCATAAGTTTTGATAAGTTGTGTTTTCATTGTCATTTGCCTCGAGGTATTTACTAATTTCTCTTGTAATTTCTTCCTTTACCCACTGGTTTTCTAAGAGGGTGTTTTTTAGCCTCCATATGTTTGTGAATTTTATGACCTTCTGCCTTTTATTTATTTCCAACTTCATTCCATTGTGGTCTGAGAAAGTGTTTTGTATAATATCAATATTTTTAAATTTGTTGAGACTTGCTTTGTGACCCAACATGTGGTCTATCCTAGAGAATGTTCCATGAGCACTTGAGAAAAAAGTGTATCCTGTTGTTGTTGGATGTAGTGTTCTATAAATGTCTGTCAAGTCTAGTTCATTTATCATACAATTCAAAATCTCTGTTTGTTTAGTGATCCTCTGTCTAGATGTTCTATCCATTGATGAGAGTGATGTATTGAAGTCTCCAACTATTATTGTAGAGGTATCTATTTCTCCTTTCAGTGATCGCAGTGTTTGCCTCATGAATTTTGGGGCATTCTGGTTTGGTGCATAAATATTTATGACTGTTATGTTTTCTTGATGAATTGACCCTTTTATTAATATATAGTGTCCTTCTTTGTCTCTTTTAATTGTTTTGCTTTTGAAGTCTAACTTGTCTGATATTAATATAGCTACTCCCGCTTTTTTCTGGTTGTTGTTTGCATGAAATATCTTTTTCCAACCTTTCACTTTCAGTCTATGTTTGTCCTTGTGTCTAAAGTGAGTTTCTTGTAGACAGCATATAGATGGGTCCTGTTTTTTAATCCATTCTGCCAGTCTGTGTCTTTTTATTGGGGAGTTTAATCCATTTACATTTAGTGTTATTACTGTAAGGGCAGTACTTTCCACTACCATTTTGTTTTTTGGAATTTATATGTCATATCTTATTTTTTCCTCTCCTTTTACCTTTCCTGATAATCTTCATTTCTGCACTCTTCTCCAACTCTCTCTCTCCTGTCTTTTCCTATCAGCCTGTAGCACTCCCTTTAGTATTTCTTGTAGTGCCGGTCTCTTATTCACAAACTCTCTCAGTGTCTGTTTGTCTGAAAATGTTTTAATCTCTCCCTCATTTTTGAAGGAAAGTTTTGCTGGATATAGAATTCTTGGTTGGCAGTTTTTGTCTTTCAGTATCTTAAATATATCATGCCACTGTCTTCTTGCCTCCATGGTTTCTGCAGAGAAATCTGTACATAGTCTTATTGACTTTCCCTTGTACGTGATGGATCGCTTTTGTCTTGCTGCTTTCAGAATCCTCTCTTTGTCTTTGACATTGGACAATCTGACCAGTAAGTGTCTTAGAGTAGGTCTATTGGGATCTATTCTATTTGGGGTACGTTGTACTTCTTGAATCTCTAATTTTCTGTCTTTTATAAGAGTTGGGAAATTTTCAGTGAATATGTCTTCTATTACTCTTTCTGCCCCTTTTCCCCTCTCTTCTCCTTCTGGGATACCCATAACGTGTATATTTGTGCGTTTCATGTTGTCACTCAGCTCCCTAAGACCCTGCTCATATTTTTCCATTTTTTTCACCATCTGTTCTTTTGTGTGTATGAATTCGAATGACCTGTCTTCCAGTTCACTGATCCTTTCTTCTGCCTGTTCAAATCTACCGTTGTGTCCCTCCATTGTGTTTTTCATCTCCTCCATTGTGGCCTTCATTCCCATGAGTTCTGCCATTTGTTTTTTTAAGTTTATGAATTCTTCTTTATGGTCAGCCAGTGTCTTCTTTATATCCTTCAGCTCTTTTGCTATATCTTCCTTCATTTCATCAAATTTATTTAGCATTAGTTGCCTCCACTCCTGTGTCTTAGCTGAGCTATTAGTTTGTTCCTTTGGCTGGTCCATGTTTTCGTGTTTCCTGGTATGGCTTGTTATCTCAAGTTGTCTAGGCATCTGATTCTCTTGATTAGTTTATTTTGGAGCTTGTTTTCTGTCTTTTACCTAGTGGTTTTCTTGTTGGTTGGCTTTGTTCTCTGGCCTCTGTTATTCAGTTCAACTTATTCTAGACCTCTAACTTAGGTTCTATTTAGTTGATCAGAATTTTTCCCCTCTTGTTTTTTCTGTTTCTTGCTCTGCCTCTATGTAACCTTTTTGTGAGTGGGTCTCCTCAGATATGGTCGACCCTAGTCAGATTTTCCCAGTATAGTGAGGCCCAGGTCTCATTGGGAGGGTATGGAGTTTTCCTGAGAAAGAGACCCTCCTATGAGGCCTTTAGAATTGGTGCTTTTCCTCTCCTGTCCAGCAGGTGGCACTGGACAGCCCACAGCTCCCCCACCAGTGTAAGGAGGTATGGAACCTTTAGTTCTCCTGGTGACTCTGATCCTGTCAGGGTCTTGGCTGACTGAAGCTGGAATCTGAATTCCAGCCCCTGGGGTCTGAATTCCCGGAAGGAGGACTGCCAGTTGAGCTGGGCCTCCCTCCACTCTCCCAATCCTCAGAATTCCAGTTGTCTCTCAGGGGCACTATTCCCTTCTCCTCTCTCCTCTTTGGGGCCTCTCCAGGTAGATTCCTTGTTCAGCCTGAGTTGCCAATTAAAGACAGGGGTGGAGGCCTTCAGTAGTGAATATGGAATTCAAAGACACTGTGGGTACTCTGTCTCCCCTCAAGCCCAGCCTAGTCCCTCAACCTGGGCTTTCCGATAGAAAATAACCACATATATTACTTTTAGATTTAAAAAAAAAAAAAATAGAAAAGAAATCAAGAAAAAGAAAAAAGGGAAAAAAAAAAAGAGTCTCTTTTAAATGTCTTTCCCCAGCCTGGAAGTTTTGTCAGTGTCAGAATAGAGCATTTAAAGATATGCTTTGGGCTATTGTCTGATAATTACTCTCCAAAGGCTTCAGTTCCACCCCTGCTGGGGGCTATTGAAATGCAGAAAGATAAGGGATCAGTGAGAAGCCAGAAGGGACAAAATGTAAGGGAAAAAAAAATGGCTTTTTTGGAGTCTGGGAATGGGTGCCTGCTTTTACGTGCCCCCACTTCTCGGAGCCCAGCCCTTCTTTAGCACCCCAGCTCCCAAAGTTAGTTAATTAATTTGTTAATTAATTCTGCAGTTGAGGCTGGGTTGAGCCTCCCTTCTTGCCCTCAGCAGATTGCTGTTTTTTGGTTTTTTTCTACCCCCCTTTCAGGGAGCCGGCAGCAAGACAGTCTGTGAGGTCTGGGTGGGGAGGGGTGCCAGACCCCTGGTCCGGGGAACTTACAATGTTCGCTGAGATCTCAGCTTTTCCTCCAATTCCAAACTTGTGTCCAATGTGTGACTGGTTACTGGAGACCCCGAAAACACTGTTTCATACAGTTCTTGGGTAATTGCCAGCTGCTCTAGGGGAGAGAGGAAATTCTGCTCCTCACCACTCCGCCATCTTGCCCCGCCTCTTCTATTTCTTCTTGAGTCAATGTAGGCAGTTTGTGTTTTTCTAAGAATTTGTCCATTTCATCCAAGTTATCTAATTTATTGGCACACAGTTTTTCATGGCATCCTCTTACAGTTCTTTTAATTTCAATGGGGTCATTAATAATGTTCCCTTTTTCCTGTCTATTTTTGCTATTTGTATTCTCTCTATGTTTTCTTTGTCAGTCTAGCTAAAGTTTGTCAATTTTATTGATCTTTCTATAGAACCAACTTTTAATTTTGTTGATTCTCTCTATTGATTTTTTCTATTTCCTTTAACAGTGCTCTTACCTTTTTTATTTTCTTACTTCTTCTCCCTTTAGGCTTAGTTTTATCTTCTTTTTCTAGTTCTTCCAGTTTTGAGGTTAGGTCTCTGGTTTGAAGTCTTTCTTCTTGTATAATATAAGGATTTAGAGCTAAAAATTTTCCTCTCAGCACTGCTTATACTACATCTCATAAGTTTTGATGTGCTGTACTTTCATTTTCATTCATCTCAACATATTTCCCAATTTTGCTTGTGATGTCCTGTTTAACCCATTGGTTGTTTAAGAATATGCAGTTTAATTTCCACATATTTGTGAATTTTCCATTTCTCCCTCTGGTATTGATTTCTAGCTTCATTCCATTGTGGTGGGAGAATATGCATTGTATGATTTCAAAATTTTTTTTTTTAGTTATTGAAATTTTTTGACCTAACAAATGGTCTATCCTGTGGAATGATCCATGTACATTCAAGAGGACTTTATATGCTATTTTTGTTGAATGACGTGTTCTGTATATGTCTGTTAGTTCTGGTTGTTTTAGAGTATCAGTTAATTCTTACACTTCCTTATTTGTCTTCCAATTAGATGTTCCATCCATTATTGGTATTGGTGTATTCATATCTCCTTCTTTTGGGGTAAAACTGTCAATTCCTCTTTTCAATCTGCCCATATTTGCTTCATAAAATTTGGGGTTCTGCTTCTAGTTGCTTATATATCTACATGTTCTTGTTGAATTGTCCCCTTTATCAGAAAAAAATTATAATTTATAATTGTTACATATTCTTGTTGACTTGTACCCTTTATAAATATATAATGACCATTTTTGTCCCTCATAACATTTTTAACTTAAAGTCTGTTTTATCTGGTACAGCTATCCCAGCTGTCTTTATCCTACTTACATGGTATATTTTTTCTATCCTTTCACTTTCAACCTACTTTTATCTTTGCATTTAAGGTGAGTCTCTTGCAGACAGCTTATAGTTGGGTCATGCTATTTTATCCATTCTGCCAATATGTGACTTTTTACTGAAGAGTTTAATCCATTTACATTTCAAGTCAATACCAACAATGCAGGATTTTCTTCAGCTATTTTGCTATTTATTCTTGTATATTTTATACATTTATTTCCCTCAATTCTTCTGCTAATGCCTACATTTGTATTTGTCTGCTTTTTTATGTCAACAAATTTGAATGACTTTTCTATCTGGATATATTTTCCATCTATTTTCCTTATGATTACTATGGGGCTAAAATTTACATCCTGAATAAATAACAGTTATATTGGTTTGATAAAAACTTAACTTGAATAACACATGTGTACTTTTCCTATACTCCTCTGTCCCCACACAATTTTTGGCGTTTGTTACCAATTATATCTTTGTAGCTTGTATGACCAAACCAAAGATTTGTCATTACATTTTATCCATTTGAATTTTAGCACCTGTAGGAATTTACAAACAACACCATGATCAATATTAGAATATTTTCATTACTCCAGAAAAGAAATAAAAATAAACAAAATAAAACCCGAATCCTCCCTTAACGCTTATCCTCCCCCATAATGTTGATCATAGTATTGGTATGGTACATTTGTTACTGTCAATGAAAGAATATGAAAATATTATTAACTACAGTTATAGGGACATTTTCCACATATACCCTTCTATTATTAACTCCTTGTAATACTGTCATACACTTGTTCTACTTCATGAAAGAGCTTTTTTTCTATTTGCACAGTTAATCACAGATATTGTCAACAAGATTCACTGTATTATATGCTCTCATATTTTTTCCCATTTTTAATTTAGTTGTTTCACTTTAATTGTTGAGTTATAGTGTTTCTTTTTCATTCTGTATATCAAAACCTTATCAGAAATTTGGTTTCCAAATATTTTCTCCCATTGGTTTCATTGCCTTTTCACCTTTTTGACAAAGTCCTTTTAAGTCCTTTTCAAAGTTCAGTTTTGAGGAGTTCCCATTTATCTATATTTTCTTTCATTGCTTGTGCTTTGGGTGTAAAGTGTAAGAAACTGCTGCTTATCACCAGATTTTTGAAGAGGTTTCCTTACATATTTTCTAGTAGTTTTATTGTACTGATTCTTATATATAGGTATTTGATTTCTAAACAAAATTCAGACTTCAAATCCATGGGCATGGAATGTCTTTCCATTTACTTAGGTTTATTTGATTTTTTTTTTAACAATGTCTTGTAATTTTCTGTGTACAGGTCTTTTACATCCTTGGTTAAATTTATTCCTAGATATTTTATGCTTTTTGTTGCTATTGTAAATGGAATATTTTTATTACCTCCCCAAATAGCTCATTACTAGTGGATAGAAACGATGTTTATTTTTTTTCTTTTCCCTTTTTTAGTGCAATTTCCTTGAGATATATTCACATAACAGATAATCATCCAAAATGTACAGTCAATGGCTCAGTTATCATCATAGAGCTGTGCATTCATTAACACTATCAAGTTTTGAACATTTTCATTACTCCCAAAAAATTAAAATTAAAATTAAAAATAACACCAAACACCCCCTATTCTTTATCTTCCATTATTTATTTATGTCTTTATCTTCATACTCATCTGTCCATAAACTGGATAAAGGGAGTGTCAGCCAGAAGGTTTTCACAATTACAAAAAGCTATATAGTTACACAATCATCTTCAAAAATCAAAGCTACTGGATTACATTTCAAATGTTTTAGATATTTCCTTCTAGCTATTCTAATATACTATCTAAAAGGGAATATCTATATAATGTATAAGAATAATGTCCAGAATGACATTTTGACTCAATTTGAAATCTCTCAGACACTGAAAATTTATTTGGCTTCATTTCTCTTCCCCCTTTTGGTCCAAGATGGCTTTCTTAATTCCATGATGCCAGGGCCTGGCTCATCCCCAAGAGTCATATCCCATGTTACCAGGTATACTTACATCCCTGGGATTCATGTCCCATGTACTGGGGGAGGGCAGTGTGTCTACCTTCAAAATTGGCTTACCAAGAGAGGCCACATCTGAGGAAAAAAGAGATTCTCTGGGGGTGACTCTAGGCCATAATTAGCAGTAAGCATATCTTCTACTTTGCAAGAATAAGGTTCATAAGGGCATGGCCCATGATTGAGGGCTTGACCAATTGAATTGGTAGTCCCCAATGCATGCAAGAATATCAGGAATTCCCCAGATGGGTAAGTTTAATATTAACACATTTCCCTGTGACCCTCCAGGTGGCTTTGCAAATAATTTTTTATTCTTTGCCCAAATTACTCTGGGGTATATCAGGACATCACACTAACCTGTACAAACCAACAAGTTCTCACTCCCTGTGCAAGGTTTCATGTAATTATGGTGTTCAAATAGACTGACCATACAAGTTAAATTAGATATTGTGCTACATAAATCATAAATTTTGCACCAAATAAACATCTCTTCCTTTGGTCTCACACAGAAGTTGAAGTGTTAAAACACAGTCAATATTTTCCTTTATCCTTTAGTCTGATTTGCCTTAGTCCTAACCAGATCAGCTTCATTCATATCTATAATTGAAGTCTGATATTTTTTTCATCTTTTTAAACAGTTGTTGTATGGGATAATGTTGACTTCCATAACTGCAGAACTTAAACTCTGAGGCTCAGGTGTCACACAGATACTCCAAATTCCAGGGAATATCCAGGTTATACACAAAGGGCTCAGCATCTCAGAATTTAGAAATAACCATAACAACTCAGGAATAGTGAGTGCTTAAGAGCTTAAAATCTACAAATCTTTACAATAAGACTTCCCCTGATAACCTATACTCTCAAATTCAATTCTGAGTTTGCACATTTTATTTAGTACATATTAGTGAAGGGTTACAATGTTTGTCTTTTCTGGCTTATTTCACTCTACAAAGTGTCCTCAATATTCATTCACCTAATTGCATACTTTACAACATCATGTGTTCTTACAACCACTTAACATTCCATTTTATGCGTACACCATAGCTTGCCCTTCTGTTCATTAGTCAGTGTACCTTTAGGCCATTTTCATCCTTTGCAAACTGTGACTACTTCCACCATAAACACCAGTGTAGAAATGTGCTTTCATGTCCCTGCTTTCAGTTTTTCCAAGTATATACCTAATAACGGGGTTGCAGGATCATATGGCAACCCTAAACTTTGCATCCTGTAGAACCACCACACTATCCTATAGTGGGGATGCAGCATTCTAATTCCCTATCAAAAGTGAATAGGCACCTCACTCTCTTCACATACTCTCCAGCACCTGTATCTTTCTGTTTATTTTTTTAAATAATTTTTATTCACATACCATACAATCTATTATAAGTAAACAGTCAATTGGTCCTTGGTAAAATTGCATAGTTGTGCATTCACCACCACAATCTATATAAGAATATTTCCATTTCTTCTGGAAAGAAAGAGGAAGAGGGAAAATATGAAGAATAAAAAATAAAAGAAATAAAAAAATTAAAAATGAAATGAAATAAAGTAAAACAATATAAAACAAAAAGAAGAAACAACACCACCAAGAATCCCATACCCACCCTTATATCACCCTCTTACTGATATTTAGCTTCTGTATATTGTCTTTGTTACATTTCATGGAAGTTTATTACAATGTTACTGTTAACTATAGACTCTAACTTGCATTGATTGTATTTTTCCAAAACCATCTATTATTCAACACCTTGCAATATAGGCACTCATTTGTTCTACTTTATGTAAAAACAATCTTCTATTTGTACATTTAATCAATATCATTTTCCACTTCATGTTTCACTAAGTTAAATAGATCAAGTCTTTTTCATCTATCTTTCCTCCTGGTGTCAAACATGCCCATATCCTTCCTCTTGCAGCCATACTCACACTTAGCATTCTTCAGTGTACTTATGATATTGTGCTATCATCATACAGTGTTGTGTTATCCATTTCTGATTCTTTACAATCAATCCTGTTGAACATTCTGTACTCCTTCAGCATCAAATGCCCAATCTCTGCCTTCTTTCTGTCTCTTGACAGCCTGTGTTCTCAACTTTAACTCTCAAAGTTCATTCATTAATGTTAGCTCATGATAGTGTGGCCATACAGTATTTGTCCTTTTGTTTATGGCTAATTTTGCTCACCATAATGCCATCAAGGCTCATCCATGTTGTTGTATCCTTCATAATTTTTTTCTGTATTACAGCTGCATAATATTCCAATGTATGTATATACCATAGGTAGTTTATCCACTCATCCATTGATAGACATTTGGATCATTCCATCTATTGGCAGTCATTAGTAATGCTTCTATAAACATCTGGGTACAGATGTACTTTCATATCCCTGCCTGCAATTCCTCTCAATATATTCCTACTAATGGGAGTACTGGATCATATGGAATTCTATACTTAGCTTCATGAGGAACTGCCAACTACTTTCCAGAGTGGTTTCACCATTCTATATTTCCAGAAAAAGTGAATAAATATTTCTCCTTCTCCACATCCTGTCCAGTATATGTAGTTTCTGTTTTTTGGATAATGACCAATCTAGTAGGGGTGACATGATATCTCATTTTGTTTTTGGTTTGTATTTCCCTAAAGCAGTGAAGTTGAGCATTTTTTTCATATGTATTTGAACCATTGGTATTTCCCTTTGGGAAAAGTTTCTGTCCATGTCTTTGGACCATTTTAAAGTTGGGTCTTTTGTCTTTTTGTTGTTGAGTTGCAATATCTCTTTATATATTCTGGATATTAAATATTTATCTGATATGTTGTTTCCAAATATTTTCTCCCATTGCATAAGCTGCCTTTTTTCTTTTCTAACAAAAAGTTCTTTAATGTAGACTATAAGTCTAGGAAACCACCTCATATCACAAAGTCTTTAAGATATTTTCCTACATATTCTTATAAAAGTTTTATGTTCTTAGTTCTAATGTTTAGGTATTTGATCCATGTTGAGTAAATTTTTGTATATGGTGTGAGATAGGGTTATTTCATTCTTTTCATATGGATATCCAGGTATCAAAGCACCATTTATTGAAGAGACTTCTCTGTCCCAGTTGAGTAGAATTGACAACTTTATAAAAGATCAATTGTCCACAGATGAGGGTCTATTTCTGAATATTCAAATCCATTCCATTAGTCAGCACATCTCATTTTATGCCAGCAACATGCTATTTTTAATGCAATTTTATTGAGATACTCACATACTATACAATCATACTAGGAATACAATCATTGTTAATAGTATTATCACATAGTTCTGCATTCATCAGCAGCATCAATTTTTGAAAATTTTCATTTCTTCAAAAAATAAAAATAAGAGTAAGAATACAATTAAAAGTAAAAAAAAAACCTACCACCCATACACCCTTACTAATCACTTACTTTTTGTTCCCATTTTTCTACTCATCTGTTCATACACTGTATAAAGGGACTGTGAGCCACAAGGTTTTCACATTCATATGGTCACTTGGTATAAGATACGTAGCTATGCAATTGTCTTCAAGAATCAAGGCTACTGGATTGAAGTTCAACAGTTTGAGGTTGTTCATTCTAGCATTTCTAATACCCTAAAATCTCAAAATGGTTATTGATATAATGCATAAGAATAACTTCACAATGACCACTTGACCCGATTTGAAATTTCTCTGCCACTGAAAATTAATTTTGTTCCATTTCTCTTCCCCCATTTGCTCAAGAAGACTTTCTCAATCTCATGAGAACTACCTTTCATTCTGCCCAAATTACACTGGGATATATTAGGGCTTCACACTATCCTGTACAAACCAACCAATTCTCACTTGCTATTCAAGTTTCCATGTAATTATGGTGTTTGGATAAACTAACCATACAAGTTAAATTATATATTGTGTTATGGAAAATATAGATTTTGCATCAAATAAACATCCCTTTCTTTGGTCTCATGCAGAAGTTGAAGTTTTAAAACACAGTCCATATCGTACTTTACCCTTTATTCTGATTTGCCTTTGTCATAAACAAGTCCATTTCATTCATATTTCTAATTGAAATCTGATCTCTTCTTCTGCTTAACAGTTGCTGCATGGGGTAATGCTGATATTCATACCTGCCAAACTCTCTTTCTGAGTCTCCAGTGTCATACAGATACCCAAAGTTCCAGAGAACTAACAGGTTTACACAAAGAGCTCATTATCTCAAAAATTAGAAATAACCATTACAACTCATGAATAGATGTTACTGCTGGAAGAGCTTACAATCTAGGAACATTTATAATAAGCCTTCCTCTGATAACCTATGCCCTCAGATTCAATTCTCAGAGTTTGCAGATTACAGTTAGTCCATATTAATGAGGCATTATAAAGTATGTCTTCTCATTTCTGGCTTATTTCACTCAACATACCATCCTCAAGGTCCATTCACCTAGTTGCATGCCTCTCAACTTCATTCCTTCTTGCAGCCTCTCAATATTCCATTATATGCATACACCACAGTTCACCACTTCATTCATCATTTGATGGACTCTTAGGCCACCTCCATCCATTGCAAATCATGAATAATGCTGCCATAAACACCAGTGTACAAATATCCAGTCGTGCCCCTGCTCTCAGCTCTTCCAAGTATTTACCCAATAATTTGGTTGCAGGAAAATATGGCAACTTTATACTAGCTTCCTGTGGAACCACCTCCCTGCCCTCCAGATGGGTGGCACCATCTTACTTCCCCACCAGTGATGAATGGTACATCCATCTCTCTGTGTTTTCTGGAGCACTTTTATCCCTCTGTTTATTTTTTAGACGGTTTTATTCACGCACCATACAATCCATCCTAATTAAACAATCAATGGTTCCTTGTGTAATCACATAGTTATGTGATTCACCACCATGATCTATATGAGATTTCCATTTCATTCATAAAAAAAGAGGAAGAGGAGAAAAATGAAGAATAAAAAATAACAAAAATAAAAATAAAATAAAATAAAGTAAAAAATCAGACAACAACAACACCAAGAATCCCATACCCCTCACCTATATCACCCTCTTATTGAATTTAGCTTTGATATTTTGCCTTTGTTACAAGTAATGGAAGCACTTTACAAGGATACTGTTAACTATGGACTCTAGTTTGCATTGATTGTATTTTTGAACTATACCATCCCATTTTCAACCCCTTGCAGTGTTGACATTCGTTTCCCTCATGTAAAACATTCTTATATTTGTAAATTTAATCATCATTGACCACTCTAGATTTTGCTAAATTATACAGTACCAGTCTTTATCTTTCTTTCTCATGTCATACATGCTCCTCACCTTCCTCTTTCAACCATACTCACACTCATCTCTTTTCAGTTTACTTACAATATTTTTCTACCATTACACAGTATTGTGCTATCTGTCCATTTTGGAGCTATACAATCAGTCTTGTTGAACACTCTGTACTCTTTCAACCTCAAATGCCCAATCTCTAACCTCTTTCTACCTCCTGAAACCTGTGTTCCTAATTTGAACTTTCAGAGTTTGCTCAGTATAGTTAGTTCATATCAGTGAGACCTTAGTATTTTTCCTTTTGTTTCTGGCTAATTTCACTCAACGTAATTTCCTCAAGGTTCATCCACATTGTTATATGCATCATGAATTTATTTTGTCTTACAGCTGCATAATAATCCATCACATGTATATACTTGCCTTTTGATGGATATTTGGACTGTTTCCATCTCTGGGAAATCATGAATAATGCCACTATAAACATTGGTGCGCAAATGTTTGTTCGTATCCCTGCCTTCGGTTCCTCTGAATATATCTAAAAATGGGGTTGCTGGATCATGTGGCAAAACTTTTTAGCTTCCTGCGGAGCTGCCAAACTTTCAGAGTGGTTGCACATTCTACATTCCCACAAACAGGGAATTAATGTGCCTCTTTCTCTATATCCTCTCCAGCACTTGTAGTTTTCAGTTTTGTTTTTTTCTTTTTTGTATTGACCATTCTAGTAGGTGTAAGAAGATATAACATTCTGGTTTTGGTTTGTATTTCCCCAATAGCCAGTGAAGTTGAAGATCTTTTCATATATTTTTGAGCCATTTGTATTTCTTCTTCAGAAAGTTCTCTTTTCATGTCTTTTGCCCCTTTTTAACTGGGTAGTTTGTCTTTTTGTTGTTGAGTCATAAGATCTCTTTTATGTTTTCTTGATTCTAAGCCCCTATCTTATGTGTAGTTTCCAAATATTGATTCCCATTGCATAGTCTGTATTTTTCTTTTTCTGAAAAAGTCCTTTGATGCACAAAATTGTTCATTTTTGAGAAGATCCCATTTACAGTATCTGTTTCTTCTTTCATTGCTTGTGCTTTGAGTGTAAAGACTAGGAATCTACCTCCTATCACAAAATCTTTAAGATATTTCCCTGCATTTTCTTCTAAAAGTTTTATATTCTTATTTCTGATGTTTAGGTCTTTGATCCATTTTGAGCTAATTTTTGTATAAAGTGTGAGAGAGAAGTAGTCTTTCATTGTTTTGGATATGGATATCCAGTTCTCAGAACACCATTTATTGAAGAGGCTACTCTGTCCCAGTTGTGTTTGCTTGACCACCTTATCAAAGATCAATTGTCCACAGATGAGAGGGTCTATTATTGATCACTCAATTTGATTCCATTTATCAGTATATCTATCTTTATGACACGACTCTGCTGTTTTGACCATTGTATCTTTGTAATATGCCTTATAGTCTGGTAGTATGAGACTTCCCACTTCATTCCTCTTTCTCCAGATACTTTTTTTTTTTTTGTTATTTGGGGCAACCTTCCATTCCAAATAAATTTTATTTTTCTTTCTATTTCTACAAAGTAAGTGCCTAGAATTTTAATTGGTATTACAATGAATCCAAAAGTCAGTTTGGGTACAATGTCTTCTTAAGTATATTTAGTCTCCCAGTTCATAAATACAATATGTCCTTCAATTTATTTAGGTCTTCTTTGATTTGTTTTGCACTTCTTTGTAGTTTTCCTTTGTATAGGCTTTTGTGACCTTGGTTAAATTTATCTCTAAGCCTCTGTTTCTTTGTGTTGCTTTGTAAATGGAATTTTTTTCTTGATTTTTCTCCTCAGATTGCTCATTACTTGTGTACAGAAACTTTATTGATATTTGCATGTTTATCTTGTACACTGTCACTTTGCTGTATGCCTTTATTAGCTCAAGTAGCTTTGTTGTCATTTTTTCAGGATTTTCTGAACATAAGATCATGTCATCTGCAAATAGTGACAGGTTTACTTCTTCCTTTCCAAATTGGATGACTGTTTCCTTGTCTAATTGCTCTAGCTAGAACTTCCAGCACAATGTTGAATAACAGTGGTGACACTGGGCATCCTTATCTTGTTCCCAATCTTGGAGGGAAGGCTTTCAATCTCTCACCATTGATTATAAGGTTAGCTGTGGACTTTTCTTATGTTCCCTTTATCATGTTCAGGAAGTTTCCTTCAATTCCTACCTTTTGAAGTGTTTTTTCATGAAAGGATGCTGAATTTTGTCAAATTCCTTTTCTCTCTCAATTGAGATGATCATGTGTTCTTTCACCTTTGATTTGTTAATGGGATGTACTACATTATTTGATTTGCTTTTGTTGATCACCCTTGCATAACTGGAAGCAAACCCACAGGGTCATGGTGCATAAATCTTTTAATGTGTTGCTGGATTCAATTTGCAAGTATTTTGTTGAGGATGTTTGCATCTATATTCATTAGAGTGTTTTGTCTGAAGTATTCTTTTTTCTAGTGTCTTTATCAAACTTTGGTATAAGGGTCATGTTGGCTTCATAGAATGAGTTAGGTAGTGTTCCCTCTTCAAATTTTTGGAAGCATTTGAATAGGAACATTATTAATTCTTCTTGGAGTGCTTGGTAAAATTCACCAGTGAAGCCATGCAAGCCTTGGCTCTTCTTTGTTGGTAGGGATTTAATGACTAATTGAATCACTTTACTTGTGATAGGTCTGTTGAGGTCTTCTGTTTCTTCTAGAGTCAGTGTAGACTCTTCATGTGTTTCCAAGAAGTTGTTCATTTCATCTATATTTTCTAGTTTTTTGGCATACAGTGGTTCATACCAACCACTTATGATCTTGTTTATTTCTTTCAGATCTGTAGCAATGTCCCTTCTCATTTCCGATTTCATTTATTTGCAACTTCTCTCTTTTTGTTTTAGTCAGTCTATCTAATGGTTTGTCATTTCAATGATGTCATGAAGGAAGCAAATTTGCTTTTGATTTTTAAAATCTCTATTGCTTTAATTATTCATTGTTTCATTAATTTCTGCTTTAATGTTTATTTCTTTCTTACTGCTTTCTTTGGGATTAGTATGCTGTTCTTTCTCCAATTTCTCTAGATGTTTAGTTAGCTTGTTGGTTTTAGCTCTTTCCTCTTTTTTAATGTAGGCATTCAGGGGTAAAAATTTCCCTCTCAGCACTGCCTTCACTGAATTTTGTAAGATTTGATGCATTGTGTTCTCATTTTCATTCTTCTCAAGATATTTGTTGACTTCTCTTGCAATTCCTTATTTAACTCACTCATAGTTTGAGAGTGTGCTATTTAACCTCCATAGATATGTGTATTTTCTGGTTCTTATGATCAAACTTTTTAAATTAATTAAGATATGTTTTGTGCTCTAGCATATGGTCTATCAGGGAGAATGTCCCATGAGCCCTTGAGAAGAATGTACCATGCTGTTTTGGAGGGCAATGTTTTATGTATGTCTGTTAGGTCTAGTTTATTTATATTATTTAGGTTCTCAGTTTTCTTATTGATCCCATTTAGATGTTCTGTCTAGTGGAAAGAGTGGTGTGTTGAAATCTCCCTCTATTATGGTAGAGATGTCTATTACTCCCTTCAGGTTTGCCAGTGTTTTTCTCATGTACTTTGGGACACCTTGATTAGCAGCATAAATGTTTATAATTGTTATTTCTTCTTGGTGAATTTCCCCTTGTTTTAATGTGTATTGTCCTTCTTTATTCCATAATATTTTTGCATTTAAAGTCTATTTTTTCTGATATTAGTATTGCTACTCCAGCTTTCATTTGTTTACTGCTTGCATGTAATATCTTTTTCCATCCTTGCAATTTCAACTTATTTGTATCTTTGTGTATAAGATAAGTCTTTTGTAAAGAGCATATGGATGGATTCTATATTTTAATTCATTCTGCCAAGCACTGTCTTTTGATTGGGGACTTTAATCCATTAACAATTCAAAGTTATTATTATAAAGGCAGTTCTTACTTCAACCAACTTATCCTTAGGTTTTTATTTGTGAGACCTATTTTCTCTGTCCTTTTATCTTTTTAGTTACTTTTATGAATACCCTTCACTTCTGCTCCTTCCTTAAGACCTCTTTCTCCTGTCTTTTCTTTTCAGCTTGCAGAACTTCCTTCCATAGTCCTTGTAGGGCTGGTATATTATTAATGAGCTCTCTCAACTTTTGTTTTTATGTGAATATTTTCAACTCACCCTCATTTTTGAAGCGCAACTAGCTAGATTGAGAATACTTCACTGGCAATTTCTCTTTCTGTATGTTAAATATATCTTACCACTGTCTTCTTGCCATCATGGTATCTGATGAGAAATCAGCACTTAATCTTATTTGGCTTCACTTGCATGTGGCCAATCTCTTTACCATTGCTGCTTTCAGAATTTTCTCCTTCTCTTCAGCGTTTCATAATCTTATTAGTGTGTGTCTTGGAGGGGATCTATTTGGATTCATTCTGTTTTGCGCACCTTGGTCTTCTTGGATTTCCATATTTATGTCTTTTATAAGGTGTTCAGTTTGCTAATGCTGCCATTTTGCAAAACGCCATAAATGGATTGGCTTTTATAAAGGGGGTTTATTTGGTTTCAAAGTTACAATCTTAAGGCCATAAAGTGTCCAAGGTAAGGCATCAAAAATAGGGTACCTTCACTGGATAAAGGCCATTAGCATCTGGAGAACTTCTGTTAGCTTGGAAGGCATGTGGCTAGCATCTACTTGATCCTAGGTTGCATTTCAAAATGGCATTCTCCAAAATGTCAGCATCAGCTTTCAATGGCCATCTTCAATAGGCCTCTCTCAGCTGCTCTGAGCACCTTCTTTCTTTGAATTCTTTTATAAGACTCCAGTGATTTAATGAGACCCACCTTGAATGGGTGGGGTAACACCTCCATGGAAATTATCCAATCAAAATTCTCACCCAAAGTTGATTGAGTCACATCTCCATGGAAACAATCAATATTTTCCAGCCTAATCAACAATAATACATCTGCCCAAACAAGATTGTGTCAAAGAACATGGCATTTTGGGGGACAAATGCATCCAAATGAGCAAATTCCAACCCTTGGACCCCAAAATGATATGATCTTTCCATATACAAAATACATTCATCCCCACACAAGACTAAAAAAACTTAAATCATTTCAGTATAAGATCTCATCAAAATAATTTACAGGCATGGTATGTCTTAAGGCAAAATTCCCTTCTAGCTGTGGGCCTCTTAAACTTAGAACAAGGTATCAGCTGCCAATATACTAAGAAGGAACAGTCATAGGATAAGTGTTTCTATTGCCATAAGGAGAAATTGAAAGGAAAACAGGATTCATGGGACCAAAACACTTTCTAAAACCTGTAGAGCATATTCCATTAGATTTCTAAGTCTGAGAATCATTTATAGAATGACTTTCTATCCCCAAGGCTTGAGAGAGTGGCTGTGCCACCATTTCCAAAGGCTTATGTGACATCCAAATTCTCTCCAAACACTGGGGTGAGTGCTACAGCACATCCATGCACTGGGGAGTCCACCTTCTCAGCCCCAACCTCCTCAGACAACAGGGAAGCACTTGTACTCCCTTCCATCTCCAGGAAACATGCCCAACCCCTTCAGAATAGTGGGGGTGTTGGACAGGCTCTCCCCAATGCCCAGGGAATGTGCTCCACCCTCTCTGGGGCCTGGGGTGTCAGCACTGTTCCTGAGCATTGAGGTGGAAGGCAAATCATTTGCTTCCAGGGCAAATTCACTCTTTCCTTATTCATGGGCCACTCCATGCTTCTTGCCAATATTTCTTGAATCCAGATCTCAATCTCCATGATTCTTTCCTTGAAGGAATTTTTCTATCAATTTGTTCCTAATCTGTTCCCTTCAGTGTAGAACAGCAGTGGCTCTGTCTATACACATTGTGCAAAATTCTTGTTGGCTTCACATGAAGCACATAGGGGTCAAAACTGTAAGACAACAGGAGTTTCTACAAATTCTTTCTGGATAACTCTATCTCCAATCATGTCTTTTACTGAAATGGTGGTTAGGTTCCATGTTTTGTTAAATCCTCATGTGGGGTGTAGCCTTTGGAGTCTTACTTTCTGGAAGCCCCAAATTTTCCAGACCATCAATCTCTGATTTCTTTTTACCCAAGAGTTCATTTCTCAGCTTGTCTCTGTTCTGTTGCATTTCACTATATGCTGCAAAGAGAAGCCAGGGTACATCCTCCACATGTAGTCTGGACATCTCCTCAATTAAGTATCCAAGCTCATCACTTTTAAAATTATGCCTTCCATCCAACACCAGGACACAGTTTTGCCAAATTTTCTGCCACATTAAAACAGGGATCACCTTTCTTCCAGTTGGCAATAACACATTCACCATTTCTGTTTAAAGCCTCATCAGAAATATATTTAGAGTCCATATTTCTACCAACAGTCTCTTCAAAGCAATCTAGGCCTATTCTGTCAAGCTCTTCAAAATTCTTCCACAGTCTTCCCTTTTCCATTTAAAAAGCCGTTTCAACTTGTCTTGTATTTGCAAACTCAGCAGCACCCCACTCCTGGTACCAAGTTCTATTAGTTAGGGTTCTCCATAGAAACAGAATCAACAAGATATACTTATAAATATAAGATTTTATAAAAGTATCTCATGCAACTGTGGGGGTGCATGAGTCAAAATTATATAGGGCAGGATGCACAAGTCCAAATTCCATAGGGCAGGATGCATGAGTCCAAATTCCATAGGACAGGCAGCAAACTGGCAACTCCAATGAAGGTGTTTGATGAACAGCTCAGGAAACACTTCTCTGGATAGCTGAAGAAGAAGTGAAGGTCCTCTGTCTTTGTCACTTAAAAGTCTTCAACTGATTGAATTAAATCCAGCTGATTGAATTCTCTCATTGTGGAAGACATGCCCTTAATTGATGTAATCAGTCACAGCTGCAGCCAATTGACTGATGATTTAATAAACCAGCCACAAATGTCCTTACAGTAATGGTTAGGACAGTGTTTGCTTGACCAAACACCTGGACACCATCACCTGGCCAAGGTGACACATGAATATAACCATCACAGTCCACCCCTAGTCAATTTGGCAGTTATACACATCATCTTAAACCATATTTTATCTCTAAGTAGACAACAATAACAGACATATATTTTGCCTAACATACTCAGCTGTCCTGCATACAACCAGAAACACACTAAATCTCTCCAGAATAGCATGCAAGTCCTTGGGTGACATTAACTCTTAAACTTGATTTCCTTTAACTTAAATACTGCAAAATGAACATCATAGCTTATGTCAACACAGCTTAAGATAGAGAAGAAAACAAAGATATTTGCTTTATAGACAAATGCAAACATACTCATAACAAAACAAGGAGGAAATATTCATGCCATCAAAGTCCTCGTTTCTATAACTGGTCATGTGGTCATAGTTCATATTTATCACTACCTTGTTCCAATACCCACTCCATGTTCCCTCTACCCTCAGCAAGCACTTCAGCTAGCCATGGTTCTTTGCCTGGTGGCATGACCCAAACCTTCATTCCCAAAGTTTCTTGGCCATTGGTAGTGCTGCCTGGATTGGGTTGTTGTAGTTTCCATTGACTTTAATCACAGTACATGGTAGTACTAAGAGACACCCTAGGGGATCCCCTGTATTCCAGAAAAATTCATCTTTACCTTCTTTGTGTAGTTGCAGTGTTATTGCCCCTTGATAGTCAGGATCAATCACTCCAGCCAGTACAGTAATCCCCTTCCTTGTCTGTTGATTCAGAGGCATAAGAAGCCCAAAGTAACCAGGTGGAAGTTGTAACTTCCAGTTCAATGGAATTATTTTTGTGTTTCCTGGTGGAAGCATTCCTCCTTTTGGAATTAAGACTTGTAGACCAGCAGAGATTAAACTTGCAGACAGAGGAACCAAAAATTTTCCTAGTGGATCACTAGGAGTGATACTGTTGCCACTCCTGTTTCCAACCCTTGATTCCTGGACCCATGAATCTGCTATGGGAGAAACAGCACCATAGAGTGGATGCTGATCCAGAGCATACACAGCCTCCTGGAGAACACTGCCCCTACCCTGCAGTGTATTGCCACCTAGTTGGCACTCTAATTGACTCTTCAACAGGCCATTCCACCATTCTATCAAATCAGCTGGCTCTGGATGATGGGGACCATGGTAAGACCAGAGAATTCCATGAGCATGTGCCCATTCCCTCACTTAATTTACTGTGAAGTGTGTTCCTTGGTCAGAAGCAGTGTTGTGTGGAATAACACAATAGTTGATAAGACATTCTGTAAGTCCATGAAAGATAGTTTTTGAAGAAACATTGCATGCAGGGAAGGCAAACCCATATCCTGTGTATGTCTATTCCAGTGAGAACAAATCACTGACCTTTCCATGATGCTAGTGGTCCAAGGTAATAAACTCCATCAGGTAGCAGGCTGATCACCTCAGTGTCTGGTGCCATATCAGGGACTGAGTGTGGGTTTCTGCTACTGGCTGACTGGGCACTCAGCAGTGGTTGTGGCCAGGTTGGCCTTGGTGAGTGGAAGTCCATGTTGCTGAGCCCATACACAACCTCTCTCCCTACCACCATGACCACTTTGTTCATGAGCCCAATGGGCAATGACAGGAATGGCTGGGTAAAGATGTTGACTGGTATCCACCAAATGGGTCAAGTCCACTTGATTTTTAAAGTCTTCATCTGCTGAAGTCACCCTCTGTTGATGATTCACATAAGACACAAATATCATGTTTTTGCACACTCAGAAAGGTCTACCCATGTACCTCTTCTGCCGACTTTTGTCACCAATTTTCCAATCATATTCCTTCAAAGTCACTGACCATCCATCCAAAACATTTGAAACAGCACAGGAATCAGTACACAAATGCAACTCTGGCCAGTTCTTCTTCCAAGCAAAATGAACAACCAGGTGCACTGCTCAAAGTTTCACCCACTGGGAGGAAATCCTGTCACCACTCTTCTTCAGTGACATCCCAGAATGGGTCTGCAGTGCTGCAGCTGTCCACTTTTGGGTGGTTCCTGCCTATCTTGAGAACCATCTGTAAACCAGGCCTGAGTTTTCTGTTCCTCAGTCAACTAATTGTAAGGAACTCACCAAGACACCATACTTGTGGGTTGAAAAAGAGAAGGTAAGGTAGAAGGAGTGTGGGCCATGGGCATTTGGGCCACTTCCTCGTGTAACTTACTTATGCCTTCAGGAACCACTCAAGCTCTATCTCATATACACCATTTCCATTGTATGATGGAGTGCTGCTGTGCAGGACCAATTTTATGGCTTGGTGGGTTGGACAACACCCAGCTCTTGATAGCTAATGCTGGTCACATGGTAATTTTGGTCCATGGTTAAGTGTTCCATCTCTACTAAGGCCCAATAGCAAGCCAAACGCTGTTTCTCAAATGGAAAACAGTTATCTGCAGAGGATGGTAAGGCTTTTCCCTAACATCCTATGGGCCTACTTTGTGATTCTCCTATAGGAGCCTGCCAAAGACTCCAGACAGCATTTGAATTTACCAATGACACTTTCAGCACCATTGGGTGGGCTGGATCATATGGTCCAAGTGGCAGAGCAGCTTGCACAGCAGCTTGGACCTGTTGCAGAGCCTTATCTTGTTCTGGTCCCCACTCAAAGCTAGAAGCTTTTCTGGTCACTTGGTAAATGGGCTGGAGTAGCACACCCAGATAAGGAATATGTTGTCTCCATAATCCAAAGAGTCCAACTAAGCATTTTGCCTATTTTTGGTCATAGGATGGGCCAGATGCAACAGCTTATCCTTCACTTTTGTAGGGATATCTCAACATTCCCCACAACACTGGGCACCTAGAAATGCTGAGGTGTAAGGCCACTGCAATTTTGTTGGATTTATCTTCCATGCTCTAACAGGCAAATATCTTATCAACAAATCTAGAGTAGTTCCCACTTCTTGCTCACAGGGTCCAATCAACATGATATTAATATAATGGATCACTGTGATGTCTTATTGGAGGGAGAAATGATCAAGATTCCTTCAGACAATATTATGACATAGGGCTGGAGAGTTCATATACCCCAGAGGCAGCACAGTGAATGTATACTGCTGGCTTTGCCAGCTGGATGCAAACTGTTTCTGGTGGTCCTTACTAACAGCTATTGAGAAAAAAAAAGCATTTCCCAGATCAATAGCTGCATACCAGTTACCAGGGAATGTACTGATTTGTCCAAGCAATTATACCACTTCTGGAACAGCAATTTAAATTGGAGTCACCACCTGGTCAAGCTTACAATAACCACTGTCATCCTCCAAGGCCCACCTGTTTTCTGCCCAGGCCAAATTGGAGAGTTGAATGGAGATATGTTGGGAATCATCACCCCTGCATCCATCAAGTCCTTAAGATTGACATTAATCTCTGAAATTCCTCCAGAATCTGGTATTGTTTCTTATTTACTATTGTGCTAAGCAGGGGGCAGTTCTGGTGGCTTCCACTTGGCCTTTACTACCATAGTAGCCCTCAGTCCATGAGTCAGGGAACCAATGTGGGGATTTTACCATTTTCTGAGTATGTCTATTCCAATTATTCATTCTGGAACTTAGAAAATTATCATAAAATGATCAAGAAAACACTGGATCCACTGTGAGAAGGTCCTGAGCTAAAACTCCATTGATCACCTGACCTCCATAAGACCCTACTCTGGTGGACCAGAGTGATGATTTGAGTATCCTGGAATTAATGTCACTTCTGAGCCTGTGTCTAATAATCTCCCAAATATCTGATCATTTCCTTTTCCCCAATGCACAATTACCCTGGTAAAATGCTGTAGGCCCCCTGGAGAAGGCTGGGAGGACGATTAATAGTATAAATTTTTGGCATTGTAACAGGGTCCTTCCCCAAGGGTATCCAGCCTTTCCCTCATTCAAGGGGCTCAGGGTCTGTAAACTTTCTCATGTCTGGAAACTGATTAAGGGGCCATGATTCTCTGTTTCTGTAATTCAAGTATACTTTTGTTCACTTGACTTTGAACTCTTCTGCTTATACAGATCAAACAAGAATTTAGTAGACTGCCCATCTATTTTACTTCTATGTACTGCATGATTTGCCAGCCAACACCATAAGTCTCTGTGAATCAGATTATTTTGACCTTTGCTTTCAGCCTGTTTTCTATTATGGTAGTCATGCCCACCTTGTCTTTGGTGAATACCTGCTGTCACATGCCTTCTGCCAACTCAGGATCCAATTATCCCCATTGTATTTAAGGATTCCAGCTCAGTGACAGCAGATCCCACAGTAATATCTGACCTCCAGAGAAGGGTGTCTACAGAGTTCTTCAGGGATGATGGAGCTAGTCTCACAAATTTATTCTTCAAACCTCTAGTAAAATGTGTGTCCTTTGGACATTCCAGGGGTGTGTGAGCAGGACTTCCACGATGAATCCACTTTAACATTCTAAGTCATTCAATCCCCTCCTCTACATTATACCAGGGCAGATCTGGCATTTCAACCTCAGATAATATTGGCCATATTTTGATTCATGTTTCAACCAACCACCCAAACAAACTGTGAACACCCTTTTTAACCCCCTGAGCTACAGCATTGAATGCAGAATCTCTGCTTAGTCAGCCCATATAAATAAATTCAGTCTGATCTAATTTTATATTCCTTCTACCATTATCCCACACCCTTAATATCCATTCCCACACATATTCTCCTGCTTTCTGTCTATATAAATTGGAAAACTCATATAGTTCTCTTGGAATATAGCATACTTCCTCATGGGTCACACTTTGTACCCCACCCCTCAGAGCCTGTTGGGACTTTAGTCTAGTTACAAGTCTTGAAGCAAAAACTGGTGGTGTGGGTGGGTCATGAAAAGAATTAGAAGTATCCCTCAAACCATTTATCTCAGGACATTCTGTTGTTATTTCATCTGGTGGAACTGGATTAATCTCTCCAGAAAGAGGAGTGAGGGCTGCTTCCTCAGGGGAAGTGATTATAGGTTTAACAGGCACTGAAGGGTTAACCTCCTCAAGGTAGATGTTGGAAGGCAGGCCCCTCAGTGAAGACTGGTGGTCAGGAAGCTGTTTCCTTAAAGCAAGCTGGAGGTTGGGTACCTGTCTCCTCAAGGCAGACTGGAGATGGAGGTGGCTGTTTCCTCAGGACAGACCACTACAGGTATATCTAACAAAGACACAGCAGAATCCAGGTTTCCAGTGTCATCACTGCCAGTATTATCAATCCGTGTGTCCCCATTCCAAGCTTAGGGATCCTGTTCTTTTCCAATCAATGCATTTACTTTAACAGCTGGCACCATGTGAGGTTGAGATTTTAGTTTACATTGTAAATCTGCTACACACACAGTGAGACTCTGGGTCTGCTTTTCAGAAATCTCAAGTCTGTGGCCATAGGAAGTATGATTTTCTTTCAAGGAACACACAGAAGCCTTTACCTCTGTCATAGAGTGCTTAAATTTCAAATTTGAAACCTTTAGCTGATCCCTTTCTCTTATAACTTTATCCAGCGAATCTAGGAGCAACCAGACAATATCACTATACCTCTTAACTTTGCAAACTCTATTAAGGTGTCCAGAACACTGTCACCCAGAGCCTTGCTTCATATAAGAGTATGATTAGGAGAATCAAATAGTGGTATTTTGCCAATCTCCATTGCCAACACATGGCATGGACTGTCAATGCCATCTTCATTACTAGAAATGGAGTTCATTAGTCCCTTTGAATCTGATCAGAGTAGAAAACCAATTGTAATATCCCATTTTAAGATTCTGTTTTTGAAGAACCACTCACAGTACCAAGATCTGTTCTGGTTTGCTAATGCTGCTGTTTTGCAAAACTCCAGAAATAGATTTTCTTTTATAAAGGGAGTTTATTTAGTTTCAAAATTACAGTCTTAAAAGCCATAAGGTGTCCAAGGCAAGACATCAACTATAGGGTACCTTCATTGGAGAAAGGCCATTGGCAGCTGGAAAACCTCTGTTAGATGAGAAGGCACATGGCTGGCATCTGCTTGCTCCCAGGTTGTGTTTCAAAATGGCATGCTCCAAAATGTCAGCATCAGCTTTCAATGGCTGTCTACAAAATGTCTCTCTCAGCTGCTCTCCAATATGTCACTCTCAGTTGCTCTGAGCTCCTTCTGTCTGTGAATTCTTTTATAGGACTCCAGTGATTTAATGAGACCCACCCTGAATGGTTGGGTTAACACCTCCATGGAAATTATCCAAAGTTCTCACCCACCATTGATTGAGACACATCTCCATGGAAACAACCAATCAATAGTTTCCAACCTAATCAACACTTTTACATCTGCCCACACAAAATTACATCAAAGCACATAGTGTTTTGTGGGACATAATATATCCAAATTGGCACATAAGGGTTGGAAAAATTTTTAGCCATTATTTCTTTGAATATTCTCATTGGCCCTTTTCCCTTCTTTTCTCCTTCTGATACACCCATTATGGGTACGTTTCTGCTTCTTGTGTTGTCAATCATTTCCCTGGGACCCTACTCAAATTTTTCTATTTTTTTATCATTGTTTTCTGTTGTCTGTTCAAATTCAGTTGCACTGTCTTCTAGCTCACTGATTCTCTCTTCTGCCTCTTCAAATCTGCCATTATTTGTCTCCCATATATTTTTAATTTCATCTTCAGTGTCTTTTATTTTCATAATGTTAGTATGAATTCTTTCAAAATCTTTTTATGCTCCTCTACTGGCTTCTTAATGTCCTTGATCTCTTTATACACTTTTCCTTCATTATTTTGAATTGATTCAGGAGATTTGTTTAAACTTCTTTGATTAGTTATTCCAGATTCTGTGTCTCTTCTGACCTTTTAATTTGTTCCTTTGACTTGGCCATTTCTTCTTGAGCTTTAGTGTGACTTACGATTTTTTCTGATATCTGGTGTCATAATTATCTTGATGCATCTATTCTGAAGGTCAGTTTCTTTCTCTTTTCTAGGATTTGATTGTTTCCTGGTTTCTTTTAGGGTGCTGCTTTGATGGTTGGATTGTTGGCATTTCTCAGCCAAAACAGGGCTAGGTACCGATGCATGGGGTGTATACAAGCTCTGATGTGCCTGGGATAGGGTCTGAAAAGCTTTGAAGTTTTCCCATGCATTTTTCAGCCTGCCCAGCTGATAGCACTCTTTGGTTATTTAGTCATCCTCGGAAGCTGTTTACCTCCTGGATCCCCAAATCATCTGACTGGGTGAAGCTGAAACTTCTGGGTTCCTGTGCCCTTTCTTTACAAGCCAAAATCTGCCTGTTTCACCCTCTGTACTTAAGACAGAGGACTTCCAAAGCAGCCTTGGTTGGTAGCTGACCCCCAGGCAAGGATCAAGCCATCTGCTTCTGTTTCCTTCAGAAACAGATGGGTGGATAAGAAGCATCAAGACTCATTCCTGGAATTACAGTCACTGTCCATGTATTTGGAGGCTCTTCATCCTTCACTGACCTGTGCCTTGAAATTTCCTCCCCTATCTCTCATGTCCCCAAAGTGTTTATTCAGACAGTATCTGCCTGGTTACTTCCTGCTTTTGAAGAAGATTCTGCCATTTCCTCCCTAATCATCTATTTGGAAGCTCTTCCTTTCTGCCCTTTTGTATTCCTCCCTCCCCACAGCTTGAGCCCTCCCATGGGTCCATGGCTTTAGTTCTCTGTGTCTGTATATACTTGAGGATCTGTCTCACTGCTGTGAGAGATTTTATACCCTGTGTCTTTGGTGGGAATTGGGAGGGATCCTAACTGCTCCCTCTGGCATCTTCCTGGGTTGTGTGGGACAAACTAAGGAGGATGAGAGAGGACCAGCTGGTCTGGGATGGAAGTTTCCTACCTGGAATTGTTCTCTTTGAATTAGCATTTGTGGGATCCTTCTCCAGCATATACTTTCCTCCATAGTTCTGAACAACTGAGATTTTTACATTTATTGCTGAATTTCTGGGGAAAGGTTTTCAGTAGGCATCTTACATCACCATGTTGATGATGTCACCTGCCTCCATGATTTTTTTAAGAAATTGGCAATCTAATTGGAAATCCCTTATATGTAACACATTGCTTTTCTCTCATGGTTTCAGAAATCTCTCCTTGTCCTTTACATTCAATAGTGTGATAAATATATGATAGGTTGTATCTTTCTTCATCTTTATCTTATTTGGTGTTTTCTGGGCTCCTTGCATGTGCATATTCATGTTTTTGGGGGTATTTCTCTGTCCTTATTTCTTTGAATATTCCTTCTTCCCCTTTCTCTCTTTCTTCTTCTTTTTGGACTCTCATACTAAGTATATTGGTACACTTGATTTTGTCCCAATGTTTTCTCAGGCTATTTTTCACATTTTAGAATTCTTTATTCTTGCTTCTTCTCAGCAGGACTCATTTCAAGTGTTTCATCTTTATGGTTGCTGATTCTTTCTTCTGTCAGCTCCAATCTGCTCTTAAAATCCTCCTGGTGATTTTCATTTCAGTTATTGTGGTCTTCAACTCCAGTATATTTCTTTGGTTCCTTTCTAAAATTTCTATCTTCTTAATAAGGCTTTCATATTATTCAGTCATTGTTTTCCTGATATCAATCTGTCCTTTCTCTGCACTCCCCTTATCTTGTCTAGCATTTTTAAGATCACTTTAAAGGATTTGTTCAGTATATCCACATTCTCATCTCCTTTATTGGTGTTTTCTATAATTTTGTCCTGTTCCTTTGGGTGGGCTATCATTTCCTGTTAATTTGTCTTGTCCTCTTTTGATGCACATTGTACATTTCAGTATTTAAAAAATTTAACTCTGGGTTCCACTACCTGAGATGTCTGTTTCTTGGATTTGTGACCAGCTAGTGATAAGATGGAAATTTTCTTGAGCTTCAGCCCTTCTATTAGGAATGTCTACCCAAGGCAATTGCAATGTGCAGGGTTTTTCCTGTTTTTCTGGGCTCTGTCTTTTTCTGGGTTTTGGCTTGTTAGTTGTTTTTGCATTGCCCTGTTTAAAGACCTTTGGCAGTCCCCTTTATTTCCCAGGAGACAGGTCTCTTTGTCCCCCTTGTTTGAAGTTGGCAAGCCTTTGCCCTAGACTTGTCCTCCAATATATCTTCTTACACTCCTTTCATTGTCTCATGCTGATTTTGCCTGGAGGACAAATTCTGGGAGGAGTAGCCCACCAGATAGGACTCTCCCAGGTCAGTTTTCTCAGCTGAAACAAAGACAGCATCCCACAAAGGAGGCAGAGTCTCGCTCCAACCTACCCTGGGGAATGGAAGAGAAAGTTTGCCAAAAGCTAGTTTAAAGCAACCTTAAGAAGTGTATCATCTTTAATTCCCCTCCACCATAGACTCTGCCCAGGTTTAATTGAAATAATGGCCACCCTCAGAACTGGGCCTCCAGCAATCCAAAGTTGCCAGTCATAACCCAAGATCAGTTACCATCCTTCCTTTGTTTATCAATGTTAACATCCCAAATTTGTTAAGTGTACTTCAGGTGGTTGCATATTGAATATCCTTGCTCTTAGGAAATATACATTACAAGTGTTATGTATTCAAGAAGTATGAAGTATACAAACTGCTCTCAAAGGTTTGGAAAACAGATAAACAGATAGGCAGATAGATGAATAGAGTGATGTAGCAAATGTGACAAAATGTTACAATTGATGGATTTGGGTATCTGGGGTGGCATGTTGGAATTCTATGCATGGGATCTATATTATTTTGCAACTGCTCTGTAAATTTGGAATCATTTCAAAATTAAAAAATAAGAATTTGAAAAATGAGTACTGGAAGAAAAAAAGAAGTCATGAGCCATTAATCCCCATTGTATAAGCTACCATCATATGGTAATTTTTAGGAGTTGGAAAACTGACACTTGTATAATTTAATATACTAAAAACATTTTCCAAATTTTTTATAATTAGAAATGGGATCACGTTATCACAAAGTCTCATTAGTTACTGGTATTATAAAGGACCAAGGGTAAGTTTTATATGAATATTTTGAATTTGGGTAATTACCTGATGTCTTTAATTAGAGTTTTCAGTTAACTTGCCAGCATTTACAGTTAACTAATTTGCATTTTCTAAAGTAGCAATGATATAGTCTGTGAATACTTATGGTTTTATATCTAGCCAATATTTATTTGTTGCCAAAAAAGTCAAGTAAAATGTATGTGGATTATTAATATGCTTTTCCTATATTTTGTTATTAGGAAAATATTATGAGATGGTGTTAGGTACTTGTCAGATTTATATTATGAGATGGTGGCTTTGAATATTGTTATACCATTTGGATGGATTGATGAAACATAATACTCTATTCCATAGTGTTTTTTTTTAAATGAAAAACTATTTATTGAACTAAAAAAAATGAAGACTTCAAACAGTTTGAGCCCTACATTTACTCAAAAATCTCTATATCTTTTTTCTTTAATTCATTTTTATTGAGATATACTCACATACCATGCAGTCATATAAAACAAAGTGTATATTCAATTGTTTACAGTACCATAATATAGTTGTGCATTCATCACCAAAATTAATTTTTGACATTTTCATCACCACACACACAAAAATAAAAAAAATAAAAATTAAAGTGAAAATGAACAATTAGACTAAAAAAGAATACTGGGTGCCTTACCCCCCACCCCATTTTTCTACTTATCCATCCATAAACTAGACAAAGGGGTGTGTGGTCCATATGACTTTCCCAATCACATTGTCACCCTTCATAAGCTACATTTTTATACAATTGTCTTCAAGATTCATGGGTTCTGGGTTATAGTTTGATAGTTTCAGGTATTTACTGCTAGCTATTCTAATTCATTAGAACCTAAAAAGGGTTGCCTATATTATGCATAAGAGTGCCCACCGGAGTGAACTCTCAGCTCATTTTGTAATCTCTGTGCCACTGAAGCTTATTCCATTTCCTTTCACATCCTCCTTTTGGTGAGGAAGATGTTCACCATCCAATGATGCTGGGTCTAGATTCCTCCCCAGGAGTCATATTCCACATTGCCATGGAGATTCACTCCCCTGGGTGTCAGATACCACATAGTGGGGAAGGCAGAGATTTCACCTGCCAAGTTGGCTTATCTAGAGAGAGAGGTCCACATCTAAGCAACAAAGAAGCATTAAGGAGGAGGCACTTAGGCACTATTATATGCAGGCTTAGCCTCTTCTTTGCAGCAACAGTCTTCCCAAGGTCAAGTCCTGTGGTAAAGGGCTCAGCCCATCAAACCACCAGTCTCCTATGACTGTGAGTACATCAGCAAACATTGAGGTGGGGAAACCCAACACCCCTGCATTCTCCACCAGCTGCTCAAGGGGTTCTGCATATTTTTTCATTTTTTTAATTAACTTTTTTTAAATCAACTATATTTAAAAAGTAAAAATGAAAAAAAAAACACACAATAAAAAATTTCAAACAAACTATAACAAGGAAGTAAGAAAAAGACAACTAACCTAAGATAACTACTTTACTTCCAACATATTCCTACTCTACCCCAAGAAAATAACTTAATATAGCAACATTCCTGTGAACTTATTCCAACCATACCCATCAGAAATTAACAGACCATAGTCATTCCTGGGCATTCCCAGAATGGTAAATTTACCCATGATAGCTTATCTGTTCTTATTGGGTTATCATTCTCCATTCCTTAATTGTTCTCTATCACTAGTTCCCCTACATTCTACATTATCAATCATTTGTTTTACATTTTTCAACATTCACATAGGTGGTAGCATATAATATTTCTCTTTTTGTGCCTGGCTTATTTCACCCAGCATTATACTTTCAAGGTTCATCTGTGATGTCGTATGTTTCACATCATTCCTTCTTACAGCCATGTAGTATTCCATCATGTGTATATACCACATTTTATTTACCCACTCATCTGTTGAAGGGTGATTGGGTTGTTTCCATCTCTTGGAAATTGTGAATAATGTTGCTATGAACGTTGGCATGCAGATATCTGTTAGTGTCACTGCTTTCTGATCTTCCGGGTATATACTGAGAAGTGCAATTAATGGATCGAAGGGTAACTCTATATCTAGTTTGCTAAGGAAGTGCCAGACTGACTTCCATAGTGGCTGTACCATTATACAGTCCCACCAACAATGAATAAGAGTTCCAATTTCTCCAATCCCCTACAGCATTTGTAGTTTCCTGTTTGTTTAATGGCAGCCTTCCAATTGGTGTGAGATGGTATCTCGTTTTGGTCTTTATTTGCATCTCTCTAGTGGCTAATGAAGCTGAACATTTTTTCATGTGTTTCTTGGCCATTTGTATTTCCTCTTCTGAGAACTCTTTTCATATCTTTTGCCCATTTTATAATTGGGCTGTCTGTACTATTGTCATTGAGTTGTAGGATTTCTTTATATATGCAAGATATCAGTCTTTTGTCAGATACATGGTTTCCAAAAATTTTTCCCACTGAGTTGGCTGCCTCTTTACCTTTTTGACAAATTCCTTTTAGGTACAGAAGCTTCTAAGCTTATGGAGTTCCCATTTACCATTTTTTTTTCTTTTGTTGCTTCTGCTTTGGGTGTAAAGTCTAGGAAGTGGCCACTTAATACAAGGTCTTGAAGATGTTTCTTTACATTAACTTCTAGGAGTTTTGTGGTACTGCCTTTTATATTGAGATCTCTGATCCACTTTGAGTTGATTTTTGAGTAGGTTGTGAGGCAGGGGTCCTCTTTCATTTTTCTATATATGGATATCCAACTCTCCCAGCACCATTTGTTGGAAAGACTGTTATGTCCCAGTTCAGTGGCTTTGGGGGCCTTATCAAACATCAGTCATCTGTAGATCTGTGGGTCCATCTCTAAATTCTCAATTTGATTCCATTGATCAATATGCCTATCTTTGTGCCAGTACCATGCTGTTTTGACAACTGTAGCTTAATAATAAGCTTCAAAGTAAGGGAGTGTAAGACCTCCCACTTCGTTTTTCCTTTTTAAATTGTTTTTAGCAAGTCAAGACATCTTCCTCTTCCAGATAAATTTGATAACTAGTTTTTCCAAGTCTGCAAAGTAGACTTGGAATTTTGATTGGGATTGCATTTAACCTGTAGATGAGTTTGGGTAGAATTGACATCTTAAGGACATTTAGCCTTCCTATCCATGAACATGGAACACTTTTCTATCTTTTAAGTTCCCTCTCTATTTCTTTTAGAAGAGTTATGTAGTTTTCTTTGTATAGGTCTTTTACATCTTTGGTTAAGTTTATTCCTAGGTACTTGACTTTTTAATTGCTATTGAAAATGGTATCTTTTTCTTGAATGTCTCTTCAATTTGTTCATTTCTAGCATATAGAAATATTACTGACTTATGTGCTTTAATCTTGTATCCTGCTACTTTGCTAAATTTATTGGCTCTAGTAGCAGTATCATCTATTTCTCTGGGTTTTCCAGATATAAGATCATATCATGTGCAAACAATGACAGTTTTAATTCTTCCTTTCCCGTTTGGATGCATTTTATTTCTTTGTCTTGCCGGATTGCCCTGGCTAGCACTTCCAGCACAATGTTGAATAACTGTGGTGAGAGCGGGCATACATGTCTTGTTCCTGATCTTAGAGGAAAGGCTTTCAGTTTCTCACCATTGAATACTATGCTGGCTGTGGGTTTTTCATACATGCTCTTTATCATATTGTGGAAGTTTCCTTCAATTCCTACCTTTTGAAGTGTTTTTATCAAAAAGGGATGTTGGATTTTGTTGAATGCTTTGTCAGCATCTATTGTGATGATCATTGGATTTTTCTCTTTTGATTTGTTCATGGGTTGTAATAGCTGATTTATTTTCTTATGTAGAACCATCCTTGCATGCCTGGAATGAACCCCACTTGGTCATGGTGTATGATTTTTTTAATGTGTCTTTGGATTTGTTTTGCAAGTAATTTCTTGAGAATTTTTGCCTCTATATTCATTAGGGAGACAGGCCTGTAGTTTTCCTTTTTTGTAGCATCTTTGCCTGGTTTTGGTATTAGATTGATGTTAGCTTCATAAAATGAGTTAGGTAGTGTTCCATTTTCTTTGATGTTTTGAAAGAGTTTAAGTAACATTCTTGTCAGTTCTTTTTGGAAAGTTTGGTTGAATTCCCCTGTGAAGCCATCTGGCCCTGGGCATTTATTTGTGGGAAGCTTTCTGATGACTGATTGGAACTCTTTGATTGTGATTGGTTGGTTGTGATCATCTACTTCTTCTCTGGTCAGTCTAGGTTTTACATATGTTTTCAGGAAATTGTCCATTTCCTCTACATTATCCAGTTTGTTGGCATACAGTTGTTAATAGTATCCTCTTATAATTTTTTAAATTTCTTTGGGATCTGCAGTAATGTCACCTTTCTTATTCATCATTTTGTTTATATGGGTCTTCTCTTTTTTTGATTTTGTCAGTCTAACTAGGGGCTTGTCAATCTTTTTGATCTTCTCAAAGAAACAACTTTTGGTGTAATTTATTCTCTCTATTTTTATTTTTGTTCTCTATGTCATTTATTTCTGCTTAAATCCTTGTTTCTTTTCTTATACTTGGTTTAGGATTGGTTTGCTGTTCATTTTCTAGCTTCTTCAGTTGCTCCATTAGTTCTTTGATTTTAGCTTTCTTCCTTTTTAATGCATGCATTTAGTGCTATAAATTTCCCCCTCAGTACCACTTTTGCTGCATCCCATAGGTTTTGGTATGTTGTGTTCTCATTTTAATTTGTCTCTATGTATTTAGCAATTTCTCTTGCTATTTCCTCTTTAACCCACTGATTGTTTAAGAGCATGTTGTTTAACCTCCAAGAATTTGTGAATTTTCTAAGTCTCTGATGGTTAGTGATTTGTAATTGTATTCCACTGTGGTCAGAGAATGTGCTTTGTATAATTTCAATTTTCTTAAATTTATTGAGGCTTGTTTTATCTCCCAGCATGTGTCCTATTTGGGAGTAACTTCCATGAGCACTAGAGAAGAATGTGTATCCTGGTGATTTGGAGTGTAATGTTTTATATATGTCTGTTAAATCCCATTCATTTATCAGATTGTTTAGGTTTTCAATTTCCTTACTGGTCTTCTGTCTGGTTGATCTATCTATAGGAGAGAGTGATGTGTTCAAGTATCCCACAATTATTGTGGAAACAGAAATTGCTTCTTTTAGTTTTGCCATTGCTTCTCTCATTTATTTTGTGGCAACTTGATGGCATACATAAACATTTATGATTGCTATTTCTTCTTGTTGAATTGGCCCTTTTATTAGTATGTAGTGGTCTTCTTTGTCTCTCATAACATCCTTGCATTTAAAGTCTATTTTATCTGAGATTAACATTGCTGCTCATGCTTTCTTTTGGCTGTGGCTTGCATGAAATATTTTTTCCATCCTTTCACTTTCAATTTCTTTGTGTCCCTGTGTCTAAGATTAGTCCTTTGTATGCATCACATTGATGGTTCTTGTTTTTGATCCATTCTGCCAATCTATATCTTTTGATTTGGGAGTTTAATCCATTTACATCCAACATTTTTACTGTGAAGGCATTTCTTGAATCAGCTATCTTATCCTTTGGTTTATGTTTGTCAGATATATTTTTCCCTCTCTCTCTTAATGTCCTTTAAAGTACCCATACTCAATCTCTTTAGTACTGAACCTTTCTCCATATCTCTCCCTCCTTTCTTTGTTTCCGTGTCTGTAGGGCTCCCTTTAGTATCTCAAGTAGGGCAGGTCTCTTGTTAGCAAGTTCTCTCAGCATTTTTTTGTCTATAAAGAATTTAAATTGTCCCTCAAATTTGAAGGAGAGCTTTGCTGGATAAAGGATTCTTGGTTGGCAATTTTTCTCTCTCAGAATTTTAAGTATGTCATGCCACTGCCTTCTCGCCTCCATGGTGGCTGCTGTGTAGTCACTACTTAGTCTTATGTTGTTTCCTTCCTTTGTATGCAGTGAATTGCTTTTCTCTTGCTTCTTTCAGAACTTGCTCCTTCTCATCAGTATTTGACAGTGTGATCAGAATATGTCTCATAGTGAGCTTATTTGGATTTATTTTATTTGGAGTTTGCTGGGCATTATGATTTGTGTATTTATGCTGTTTAGAAGATTTGGGAAGTTTTCCCCAACAGTTTCTTCGAATACTCTTCCAAGACCTTTACCCTTCTCTTCCCCCTCTGGAACACCAATGAGTCTTATATTTCGATGTTTTATATTATCTATCATATCCCTGAGGTCCATTTTGATTTTTCCAATTTTTTCCCCATTCTTTCTTTTGTTCTTTCATTTGTCATTCTGCTGTCCTCTAGGTCATTGATTCACTGTTCAGCTTCCTCTAGTCTTGTACCATGAGTACCCAGAATCTTTTAAATTTGGTCAACAAATAAAATTTTTATTTCCATAAGATCATCTATTTTTTTATTTACTCTTGCATTTTCTTCTTTGTGCTCTTCTAGGATCTTCTTTATGTCCTTTATATCCTGTGCTATGCTGTTCTTCATGTCCTTTATATCCTGTGCCATGCTTTCACTGTTTGTCTTTAGTTCTGTGATTAATTGCTCCAAGTTTTGTGTGTCCTGTTATATTTTGATTTGTGTGTTTGGACTTGGGTTATCCATATCATCTGTTTTTATTGTATGCTTCAAAATTTTCTATTGTTTTTGATCTCTTGGCATTTGCTTAACTTGATAAGGTTCTTTTAGGATATGTAGACCAGTTCAAACCCTTATCTCTAATTTGTCAGATCTACAGCTTCATGGATTACACTTTAACTAACCAGCAGGTGGCATCCACCAGCCACCTATTCCCCTCAAGCCAGTTCTCCCCCACTTTGTCTTTGTTGTGAGTGGGGGTGTGAGTCTTGGGAGTGCAATTGGTGCACCAAGCTTGCATGTGTAGTTGGTGTTGCCCACCCTACATATGGGGCAGGTGTCTGAGTGATTAGCAAGGTGGGGAAGCTTTAATAATCAAATCTCCCAGGTGTTCCTGGAGATTTAAAGCTGTTCCAATAGTCTAATCCTTCAGTTCAGTCTTGCCACAGCTTGTCTCTGCCACTGACCCACAAGTCCTTGGTAATGGCATATGGTCCCTGGGACTTGTGAGTGGGTCCCTCTTCCACACTGTGCACTCCCAGGTCCTCTGCTGAAGGATGTTGGTGCTATGTCACATGTGAGCACCATACCCCAAGGGTGGTTCTGGGCTTCAGTGCTGTTTAGGGGCATTACCAGTCTGCTGTAAGGATGGCCAAATGGGGCATGTTAATTTCCCCCTTTTCAGGCAGCTCCATCTTCCCAGCTCTGGGACAATTAGCTGAGGGTGCAGGAAAGGCTATTGTCTGTGCCCAATATTGTGGTGTGTGTTTGTGTTGTTGGAAAGACTTCCCATCACACTGGGTTGCTTAGGACAGCTCTGGGCTATGCTGCTGGTGCCAGGCAGGAGTGTTCCCAGCCCACTGGGAAGATGGCTGTAAGGTGATGCCCCCCTTTTCTTAGGAAGTTGTGGCATTTTGTGAATTTTCTCAGCCACTAGACTTATTGCCTTGTGTCTCAGAACCCTCTTAGCTCTGCTCTTGTCTGGGCCCAAATTGTAAGTCTTTGAGGCTTTCTTTAATGGTCTTCTTAGAGTAGTTATTTTAGAAAAAGATAAAAAAAAAAGAAGGGCCCTCCTGGAAGATCTAATGGGCTATTGAAATGCTAAGAGACAAGGAGATTAGGGCCATTAAGGAACAATCAAGAAAGCAGAGAAAGCAGCTCTTCAGACAAGGAAACTGGCCCTCTGGATTTGCATATGAGCCTGATTGTGTTTGAGCTCTGCCCTTCTCTGTGTTATGTTCACCCAAACTCCAAATGTCTCTGTTTTTATTTTTGTTTTTTTTTTTCTCTTTTTGCTAGCCCTATCTCCTCTCCACTTGGCTGACTGCTTCTAGATTCTCTGGTGTCTGGTCTCAGTCTATCTATGTTTGGAGTTTGGATCACAGTTTGAGTTTTCAATAAGAGCTGCAACTGCAGTTCTCCCTCCTTGTTCCCAGCACTGATGGCCCCTCCTGCCATGGGACTGAGCCTGGCAGGGAGGGTCATGGGTCACCTGTCCACAATAACTTACAGATTTCACTGATCTCAGCTGTTCCATGCATTCATGAGTATTGTATAAAGTATGCCCAAAGTCAAATTGCCCTCTGGTGTCCAGTCCATGCAGTTACTGGATTTCTACCTACTGCCCTGGAGGAGTAACTAAAACCTACACCTCACCTTCTGCCATCTTGCCCCAACCCTCCATAATGTTTTAATAATATTCACCAAAATATCTTGGAATGGTATGTTTAAGTGGTAAATCTTTTTAAAGTAAATATCAATAACTTCTATCTATACTAATTTTATGTCTTCTTGAGTCAATTTTGTTATATGTGTATATATACACACACGTATATATCAGTTTGATACATATGAAACATTTTTTCTTCAAAATTCTATTTATTCATAAAATTTGTGCAGAACACTCATAATGTTTATATATAATATTTATATATTTATGATTATTTATAGTATTTAATCTACTGTATACATGTAATTATTTCCTTTCTTGTTTCTTATGTTAATTTTATCTTTGCTCTATTTTTTTGTGATCAGAACTTTATTTATTGGACCTTCAAATACATTTATGCTATTACTTATTGCAAACATTATGAATTTTGGTTTTCTATTTCATCCTTTTCATATTTATTATTTCCTTCTAATTTATATTAGTTTAGTATGTGGTTCTTTTTCTAGCTTTTTCAAACAAATGGTTTCATTATTTCTTCATATACCTTAAATATTTCTTGTTTTCTAATAAATACATTAATGGCTATAGGTTTTCTTATGAGAATGGCTTAACTGAAACTCATAGATTTTGTTCTCATTATAGATTTAAAACAACCAAATATATCATTCTGTAATAGTTAGGATAAAACTAGGTGCTGTGACAAATGAACCTCAGCATTTCACTAAGTCAGTGCAGTAGAAATTACTTTTTTTCACTTTTATAGATTTCCAATGTGTGTCAATCTTCTTAGTTGTGAGATGCTTTTCTTCTATGATTTGGAGAATCCTAAAATACAATTTAACCTAGAGTTGCTCTGGTGCACTTCTCTTGATGACAATGTGAATAGTATCTCCTAGAGTTGTGTACAATTGTGACTCTGCTTGAACATATTTTTCATGAGCACTTATCATGTGATGAACACAGTATTGGGCATTATGAATATTTGAATATGAAAAGCTATGTAATAAGGATAATAATAGTAATTACTACAGGATTACAGGAGTACTTAGTTCAATGACTGCTTCAGTACATGTTTATTATTGTTTTAGTTATTATATGCAATTATGTCCATGTGAGCATATTTATCATTGAATATTCCATTTTGTAATTTGTAAATAAAGTAACTAGTAACTATTTTAAGGCACAAAAAATGTATTAATTTTTTTGAAAATTCTTCAATCTTTAACTTGCATCCATGAAGATCCTTCCTGAGAGAACACAAAATAAGAAATTGAGTGCTGGAAGGTGAGGAGGGATGATTAAGTCAATTTAGTAATATGCCATGGGAAAACAAATCATCTAACTGAAGGCTAGAGTGACAGGGGGAATAGTCTTGCCTGCAGTAGCTTCTCATTAAGGTTCAGGATGGTAGGGAGATCCTGATGACAAGGCCATCACAGTCAAGGGGAAGCAAGCAAAGGAGCAAGGTAAGCAATCTGACATAAAACAAATAATACAGTTTCTTTTACCAGAAAATTGGAAACTCATTTTCCAGCTGGGCAGAGTTCCACTTCTACATTTGGGTAACTTCCCTGCTTTGATACAGGCAATTTAATACTTATTCATATGGAAGATGTTTTGGTGGAAATCCACTAAGCACTCTCATATGTTTGTTTTCACTCTACTGGCATTCAGCATTTGCTTTTTGCTCCCTTATAAGATCCCCTCATGTTTCCTATTGTTTTACTTATTAACTTCATGCTGTCATTTAAGTTCTCTTTACTTCAAAATTCAATATAATTTCTTCCTTAACTAAATAATTCAGTCCTTTATATTAAAGATATTTCTACAGTGTATGAAAAGTAAAGAATTAGAAGAAAGTCATGCCCTTAATTATAATCTAGGCCAATCCTTGAGCAAATTTGTGTCATAGAGAGGAGCATCTATGTAACTTTTGGGCCTAGTGCAAAATGCAAATGTGGGGCACCTTGTTCAAATAGTATTAAGAATTTAAAGGGTGACAGCATAGCATTAAACTAAGCATTTGTACACTTATGAAGTCATGGACCTGTATGACTGTACAATTTGTACAGTCATGAAACCATCCCTGATCATGGATGCATATTTAGTGATATTCTCATTTGTTTTCAAAACTGTTCTCTTTTTATCCTGGGTGCACCACACTATTTCTCCCTGATAGACTTTCACTGCCTCATGTTGCATAGGACACCATACTGCACATGGTCATGTTTATGTGGCAGAAGTTTTAAATTTTCCCCCAAAATGTGTGGTAATTTTTTGTTTATAAGATAAACTTGGATCATTAGCTGGGTGTGTTGTTATATGAAAAAAAAAAAGACTATACATCTCTACTTCCCTTGCAATCAGGTATGGTCATATAACAAATTTTTGGCCAATGGGATATAAAGAGAAGATTTCATGTGACTTTCAAAAAGTGTCCTTTAAGGGAGGAGAAAACCCTTTTTAAGCTCCTTACTCCTTCCTGTTGGCTACACTATGAATGAAATGGCTAGAGCTGAAGCATCTTTATTGGGCATCTATTATACTGTGGTTAGCCATTCCTAGATTGATGAACAGTGAAAGTTTTTTCTAAATATTTCACTATTAGAAATAATGGTGAAATAATGGTGAAATGAAGATCTTTGTACATATCTTCTTTTACTCATGTGACTTTATAATCCACACTCTGCAGTACAATACAGTGTGTATTGTAGAGTACTGTACAGTTCTTAGCTCATGGAATATGTATGATATTAATTTCAAATTTCTCTCCAAAGTGGCTACACCAATTTATGTTCCCATAAGCAGTTTATTAATTTGAAAATTATTCATTGAGATTTTATGATTTTTTGCACTAGTCACTATGTATACTGAGAACAAAACTGAAAGGTGTTTATTATTGAACTTATATTCCAATGGAGAAGATAAACAATAAGCAAGTAAACAAATAATGATCATTATATCCAGTAGCAATATTATTAATATTATGTATGTCAGTGGTGGGGATTAACATTAAGTAAGGTGTAAAGATAAGTCCTTACTTTGAAAAGACAATTGGACTTGAGACCTTAACAACAAGATAAAGGCAAAGAAGTACTATTCCAGGCAAAAGAAATAGCAAATTCAAAGCCCTTAATATGAGAACAAGCTTGGCTTGTTCTAGAAAAAGTTCAGCATATTTGAAGCATAGTCTGCAAAGGTAAGAGTAGTATAAGATAAAGTTGGAAAAGTAGTCAGGCTAGAGATCCCCTGGGGCCTTGGAGACCAGTATAAAGAATCTGGATTTATTTTTCTAAATGCTGCAGGAGTCATTCAAACATTTAAGCAAGGGGAATGTGGTGGCTTGGAGATATGCACCCAAGCAAAACATGTTCTTAATCTTAATCCATTCCTGGGATGTCAACCTATTGTAAATAGGACTTTTTGATGAGTTACTTCAGTTAAGGTGTGGACCAACTGAATCAGAATTGGTCTTAATCTGTTACTGGAGACATTATAGAGAAAGCCACAGAGAGATTGACCACAGAAATAGTAAGAACCCAGCATTCAACATAACTTGGAGGAGGATAACGGAAAAGATGTTGCCATGTTATTTGCCATGTGACAGAAAAGCCAAGGATAGAGGATCACCAGCAGCCAGCCCCAGAAATGTATGCTACAGTTACCTTGCTGACACCTCAATTTTGGACTTCTAGCCTCAAAACCATGAACTCATAAATTCCCATTGTATGATATTTGTTTTAGCAACTGGGAAAATAAAACACGGAGTAATAATGATGAGTTATTAAAATGATTATTTTGGACACTGAGTGGAGAATGAAACATTGGTAGATAAGAGAAGAAACAGGGATATCTGTATTATATACCCAGGTGAGCTATGTCAGTAGCTTAGAATAGGGAGATGAAGAGAAGTGGGCAGATATGGAAAATCCTAAGGATGTAGTGTAGACAGGTTTTATTAATTGATCAGATGTTTTAATCTGTTTCTTCCACTCGTGCCAACATTTTATATGTTGAAATTATGCAATTTTTTGACAATTGGATGAATTAAAAATATCTCATTTGTTTGGAAGTTCATTTTTTTATTACTAATAAAAATGAACATTCTTTCATTTGCTTATTAGCCATTTGTATTTCTCCCATGAATTCTTGGTTTTCTATTGTATTCACATTTTTGCTATTAATTTGAAGTTTGTTTTTTTCTAGATATGAATATCATTCATTATACATGCTGCAAATATTTTCTCCAGCTCTATCATTTGTCATTTTACATTTTGTTTATGGTATATTTTGTTGTAAAAAGCTCTCAAATGTAATGGAGTTAAATTAATCTATTTTCTACTTTATGGCTTTTGATTTTTGCATCTTGTTTAAGATTTTTCCCTTAATTAAATACCATAAGTATACTTTCATATGTATATTTTAATTAGTTGTATGCATTTGTTTCTTTTTATATTTGAGTCTTTCCCTTGCATTTAGTTTTTTGAATGCAGTGGCCTCAGAAACAAATATAATTTTTTCCCATATGGGTTGCCACTTGTACCATTCTGCTCATTTGAAAGGGCACTTATATTGCACACCCAATTTCCATGTATTCCAACAAACATGTGTCTGTTTCTGGTCTATTGCTCTATTTGACAATTCCTATGCCCATAGAAAAACTGTACATTTACAATAGTTTTATTATGTGCTTTCTTGCCCAATAATCTAGTGAATAAGAATGCAGATTGTGGAGGCAGATTGACTATTTTAATCTGAAATTTTATACTTAATTACTGTATGGGTTGGCTAAGTTACCTAATTTTTCCTTCACCTCAATTTCCTCATCTGTTTCTGCAAGGATTAAATTAGAGTTTCAGAAGCAGATCAATATTCAGCTACAACCTAATAGATGAATACTGTTAAGGTGACCAGAAGAACAGATTGAGTTCCATAAGAAAGCAACAAATTTAGAAAAAAATCAGAATGAGAGTTTAAATACATCCATATTCAAGCAATTGAGGCCTAAGAAAGATAAAATGTGATGCAAACATACAAAAGCCATTTTGATTTTACTTTTCCTTCATACTCAATACTTAGAGAAAAATCATGATTAGATGAAGTATTTTTGGGGGGAAAGCATTGTATCAGGATATATATGTTTGAACCCAAGCACCATTGCTAATTAAGTTGAGTGGCCAGAAGAAAGCAATTTACATTCTCTTTCAATTAGTATCCCCATTTTTCTTGAAGGCATAATAACAATAATTTTATTTGTACCAGGGATGTTGTGAAGATAAAGTTGTTCGTGGATATAAATGCTTGTCACAAAGCATTAAAACTTTAAACAAATGCTTGATATTACTTTAATAGTAGCTTTAGGTAGCAAAAACTTTAAATTCTCTTACTCTAATCAGATGTCTTTTTTCATTCAGTCAGTAGCCATGGTCTTTCCCATATACTTGAAGATCATAGATATAATCCAGCAGTTATGCAGGTGGAATATAAATCTCTCATCTCCTTTATGGTGGTTTATTTTCAGATCAGAACTTTTATACCCTATATAGCATGCAGCCCCTGAATTGCAAAATGCTAATTGAGTATAAAAGTCCTCTACTAGCTCAGGAAGACATTAATTCTATCTTTGGCCATGTTCACATTTACTCTCAATGACTCTCATATTTTAGGAAAGCAAATAAGTAAGGATTTTGAAAAGGAGTTCTTCAACTTTGAACATTAGAATTACTGTTCAAGTACATACTGATCTGACAATCTTAGCAGGTGACAATATTCAGAATACCTGGGCTCTGTTCACAGCCATCATTTGGTTTGGATGAATCACATTGAACAAATAAAACACATACCATGTAGTGGTTTCTTTGCATTTCCCATCTTTAAACCCAGATGTGTTAGTGTTTTGTAGATATAGTCAAACTACTAGCATTCTCCTGTGCACACACATTGATCAACTATTTTAATGTCACACCAACAGAGAAAATAAACACAACAAATGATGTTAAAACCTATCTTCAATTCAACAAATAATTCCTGTGTGTGTCGTATATGCCAGGTACCTTGCTAGGCACTTGAGATGCAAATAAAAGAACAGTGTCTTGCTTTGGAGGAGATTCCATTTAGTAATGTCAAGTCTTTATCAGTGTTGAATATAATGATAAAGGTTGTTTCTCCCACTTATAATACAGAAAACCATGTTTAGTGAATTAATGTTATTTAGTGTATGCTGGTTTGAATGTATTATGTCCCCCAAAACATCATTATCTTTGATGTAATCTTGTGTGGGCAGATGTATCAGTGCTGATTAGATTGTAATTTTTTGAGTGTTCCCATGGAGATGCAACTGTGGGTGATGACTCTAATTGGATGATTTCCATGGAGGTGTAGCCTCACCCATTGAGCATGGGCCCTGATTAGTTTACTAGAGCATGATATAAGCTCAGACAGGAGTAAGCTTGCTACAGCCAAGAGGGACACTTTGAAGAATGCACAGAAGCTGAGAGAAACTGCGGAGATATTTTGGAGACAGCCTTTGAAAGAAGGTTTTTGCTCTGGAGAAGCTAAGAGAGGACAAGCACCCCAAGAGCAACTGGGAGTGACATTTTGGAGAGAAGCTGAAGCCTAGAGACAAACATCCTGGGAGAAAGCCATTTTGAAACCAGAGCTCTGGAGCAGACCCCAGCTATATGTCTTCCCATCTAATGGAGGTTTTCCAGACACCATTGGCCACCCTCCAGTGAAGGTAGCCTTTTGTTGATACATTACCTCAGACACTTTATGGCCTTAAGACTGTAACTGTGTAACCAAATAAACCCCCTTTTATAAAGGCCAATCCATTTCTGGTGTTTTGCAATCTGGCAGCATTGGCAAACTGGAACACAGTGCAAGCATTATTTATAACAAAATCGAATTATTTTTCAGTTCCTGAGTCAATCATATATCCTGTCACCCAGGTTAAAATCTTGGGTATCATCCTTGGCAACTGGAATTTTCAGGGACAGGGAATAATCAAATTCTGTCAATTCTTTCTTCATTAAATTTCTCATATATGTACTTTTAGTTGTTTGTTTGTACTTGAGGTTTTTGGAAACAAGTGCAGAGTGTTACGTCAATCATACACTTCAAGTCCATGGTATACTAACATCATTGGTAATCTCTTTGTTTTATTTCACCTCAGTTTTTTTGTGCTTTTTTTTTCACTTTCATGCTCTCTTACATGATTTTCCCTTATTCTTCTCTTTCTCCCTGTGGACACACACTTCAATGCCACTCTCTTTCTCTGTAACTGGTTTCTATTTGCATGCTATTAAATTTAAATTTGTATAAGTGTCACTTGCAAAAGATATCACTGTTTCATATTTTGTTTTCACACTCTAGTATATTTTTTCTAGGTAATTCACTTTTTTTGTATTATTCCTGATGTTCTAAGTGTTTTATCAGGAAGGGGTGTTATATTTTTCAAATGTCTTTTCTGCATCAATTGAGATAATCTTGTGTTTTTTCCATTATTTTAATGTTATTTATTATATGAATTGATTTTATGTTAAACCATTCTTGCATATCGGGGATAAAACCCACTTGATCATGGTGTATAACTCTTTTAATGTCCTGTTGGATAGGGTGTGCTAGTATTTTGTTAAGGGTTTTTGTGTCTATAGTCACAGGATATGTTGGTCTGAATTTTCTTTTCTTATGGTATCTTTATTAAGCTTTTGTTTGAGGGTGATGTTGGCCTGCTATAGTGAACTAAGGAGTGTACATTCCTCCTCAATTTTTTGGAAGACTTTCAGCAGGATTGGTGTTAAATCTTCTTGGAATATTTGATAAAATTCCCCTGTGAAGACATCTGGTCCTGACCGTTCTCTGTTGGGAGGTTTTAGATTACTGATTTGATCTCTACAAGTTATTTGTTTGCTGAGATCTTCTATTTCTTTTTGAGTCAGTGTCGGTCGTTTATGTGTTTCTAAGAATTTGTCCATTTCATTTAGGTTAATCTAATTTACTGGTGTAGAGTAGTTCATAGTATCCTCTTATAGTTCTGACTATTTTTTCCCATGCATTGTCACCACAGTCATGACAGTAAACATATGCATCATCCCTGAAAATTTCTTTGTGCCTCTTAGTAATACTTGTCTCTTGCCCATCCCTGTTCCTCCCATTCCCAGGCAATTGCATATCTGCTTTCTGTTATTTTAGATTACATTGCATTTTCTAGAATTTTATATAAATAGATTCCTATATTGTGTAGACTTCTTGACTGGATTTTTAAAATTTACTGTAAATCTTTGGCAATTCATCTATTTGGTGCTTGTATTGCTGGATATTTTATTTTTAATTTTTAGTAGTACACCATTATATGAATGTTTATCCATTCCTGTTTGTTTGTCCCTTTTGTTTACCCATTCTCTTTTTGATGAATTTTGTTTCTAGTTTCATTGTTACAAAAAAAAAACTGTTATGAACTCTGATATCCAAGTCTTTGTAAGGGCATTTGCTTTATTTTCTCTTGAGTAATGATGTGGCATATAATGTTGGCTCATATACAACAGTATATGAGAGCATTGCTTGTTCTATATCCTGGAAAACATTTGGCATGGATGGTCTTTTTAATGTTAGCCATTCTAATATACATCCAATAATTATGTACCTGCAGTTTTAGTTTGCATTTCCCTAATGGCTAATGATGTTGAACATCTTTTCATATGTTTATTTGTAATCCATATATCTTCTTTTCTGAAATGTCCATTAAAACTTCTGTCTGTTTATTTAGTTCTTTTTAGTATTATTATGATTTGAAAGGTAATTCTATATATTGGATATGCAAATATGCAATAATTTTCTTCTAGTGTGTACCTTGTTTTAAATTCTCTTATAGTGTATTTTCAAAAGAAAATGTTTGTAATTTTGTTGAATTCCAAATTCATTTTTTATGGATTGGGCTTTTGATGTAATATCCAAGAAATTTTTACCTAAATAAAGGTCACAAAAATTTTCATTATTCTCTAAAAGTTATATAATTTTAACTTTTAATTTAGGCCTATGATCCAGTTTTCGCTAATGTTTGCATATGGTGCAAGTTAGTGGCAAGAATTCAGTTTTTTAAATATTTATCCAGTTGTTCAGGGAATATATGTTGAAAGACTATCTTTCTTCATTGAATTGCCTCTGCACCTTTGTCAAAAACTAACTGAGTTTACACTGCTCTCATCAATGGATGGAACATCTAGACAGAGAATCAATAAGGAAATGGAAATGTTGAATTGTACAATAAATGAGCTAAACTTGACAGATATTTAAAGAACACAATGCCCAAAAAGAGCAGGATACACATTTTTCTCAATTACTCAAGGAACATTCTCTAGGATAGACCACATGTTGGGTCACAAAGCAAGTCTCAACAAATTAAAAAATATTGTTATTATAAAAAACATTCTCATATCATAATGGAATGAAGTTGGAAATAAATAACAGGCAGAAGATTGCAAAATTCACAATTATATGGAGGTTAAACAACACAGTCTTAGAAAACCAGTGGGTAAAGGAAGAAATTACAAGAAAAATTAGTAAATAACTTGAGGCAAATGACAAAGAAAACAAGAGATATCAAAACTTATGAGATGCAGCAAAGGCAGTGCTGAGAGGGAAATGTATTGCTCCAAATGCCTATATTAGAAGAGAAGAGAGAGCAAAATTTGAGGAATTAATTATTCACCTGGAGGAACTATAGAAAGAACAGCATACTAAACCCAAAGCAAACAGAAGGAAAGAAATAACAAATATTAGAAGAGAAATAAATGAAATTGAGAACAGGAAAACAATAAACAGAATCAACAAAACCAGAAAATGGTTCTTAGAGAAAATCAAGAAAATTGTTGGACCCCTAGCTAAGCTAACAAAAAAAAATATATATAAAGAGTGGATGCAAAAAAATGTGATCAGAAATGGGAAAAGAGACATGACTACTGACATGATGGAAATAAAGGAGATAATGGGAAGATACTATGAGCACCTGCATGCTAATAAACTAGACAACTTAGATGAAATGGACAAATTCCTAGAAAAGCATAAACAACTAACATTGACTTGAGAAGAAATAGATGACCTCAACAAACAAATCACAAGTAAAAAGATTGAATCAGTTATCAAAAACTCCTAAAAAAGAACAGCCCAGTACCAGATGGCTTCATATATGAATTCTACCAAACATTCAAGAAAGAATTAGTACCAATCCTGCTCAAACTCTTCAAAAAATTGAAGAAGAAAGAAAGCTAACCAACTCATTCTATGAAGCCAACATCACCCTAATAACAAAATCAGATAAAGATATTACAAAAAAGAAAATTATAGACTCACTCTTTAATGAATATACATGCAAAAATCCTAAACAAAACACATGCAATTTGTATGATGAATACTCTATGGTCTCACTAATGTGAACTAACATTAATGAGCAAACTTAGAGAGCTAAAAGCTGATAACACAGGCTATCAGAAAATAGAAAGAAGGTAGAGATCGAGTATTTGATGCTGAAGGACTAAAGAATATTCATGAGGATTGAGTGTATAGATCCAGAAATAGCATAATACTGTGTGATGGTAGCACAATATTGTATTCAAATGGAACAATGATGTCCGTGAGTAAAGCTGAAAGAGGTGGGCTAAGGTCATGAATGACACCTGAGGTAATCCTAGAAGATAAAGACTGGGACTGTTTAACTTAGCAAAAAATGGAGTGGTCAATGATTCTGACTAAATGTACCAGTATAAAACTGTTCTTGCATGTGGGAGAACAAATTAATGTCAACCATGCAGAGTCTTGGGAAGGGGATGGTATTGGGGAAAAAGTATAGTCAAAGGAAACTGGAGTCTATGGTCAACAGGAACATTGTAATATGCTTCCATTAAATGTAACAAAGCTAAATATGTATGAAAGGGGGATATAAGGGAGGGATATGGGATTCTTGGTAGTGGTGTTGTTGTCTGACCCTACAATTATATTTTATTGTAAGATATTTTATTTTTCTTTTATGTGCTTTTTATTATTTGTTAAAAAAATCACTTGTTCGGAGTATTCAATAGGTTCAAGTGCTGACCGTGGTGATAAATGCACAAGTATGTGATGATACCACGAGCAACTGATTGTACACTGTGTATAATTGTATGGTGTATGAATATAGCTTCATAAAATTGTAGGAAAAATATAAATAGGGAAAAAGTCACCAGAAAAAAACATGGAGAGAGGGATGTATGTATTTACTGTTGGTTAGGAGGCAGAATAGTGTAAACTTTCTGGAAGACAGTGTGGTTGTTCCACAAGAAGCTAAGTAAGTGGGTGCCATATTGTCCTGCAACCTCATTAGGGGGCATATACTTGAAGGATCTGAGAGCAGGGACATGTATGGACATTTGCACACTGGTGTTTATGGAGGCAGTATGCATGATTTGCAGTGGGTTGAGGTGGCCAAAGGGTACATTGACTGAGGAACAAAATGGAGAACTGTGGTTTGTGCCTACAATAGAATATTGAGCAACTGTGAGAAGGAATGAAGCTGTGAGAAATGCAATGAGGTAAATGAATCCTGTAGACAGCATCTTGAGTGATGCTCTGTCAAGTTTAGTTTAGTCAAGTTTAGTTCATGTATCTTCTACCTACACCTGAAACAAAAGCAAACACTGATGCTTCACCAGTATGGACTAACTACATGTGTAAATTCAGAATTGAATCTTAAAGCACAGCTTCTAAGGGGAATTCTTACTGTAGTGGTCCATAGATTGTAAGCTGTTACAGCAGTCACATATATTCCTGAATTGTAATTGCTATATCCAGATTCTGGGATGCTGATCCCTTTGTGTATAACCTGATGGATCCCTGGAATTTTGGGTATCTGTGTGACACTTGAAACTCAGAGCTAGAGCTCGGGAGATATGAATTTCAGTATTAGGGCATACAGCAACTGTTAAATAAGCTGAAAAAGAGTGCAGACTTCAATTAGAAATATGAATGAAACAAATCTGATTAGGACTAGAGCAAACTGGGACAAAGGGTAAAGGACGATACTGACTGTGGTGTTTTTTAATTCATTTTATTGAGATATATTCACATATCATACAATCATCCAAAGTGTACAATCAGTTGTTCACAGTACCATCATATATTTGTGCATTAACCACCTCAGTCTATATTTTGAACATTTTCCTTGTACCAGAAAAAGTGAAAAATGAATTTAAAAAAAGTAAAAAAGAACACCAAAATCTTCCCCCCCACCATATTTTTCATTTACTTTTTTGTCACCATTTTTTAACTCATCCATCCATACACTGGATAAACAGACTGTGATCCACAAGGCTTTCACTATCACACTGTCACCCCTTGTAAGCTGCATTGCTATAGACTCATCTTCAAGAGTTAAAGCTAATGGGTGTAGCTTGATAGTTTCAAGTATTTATTTCTAGCTATTTCACTGCATTAAAACCTAAAAAGTATCTATATAGCACGTAAGAGTGCCCACCAGAGTGACCTGTCAACTCCATTTGGAATCTCTTAGCCAAAAACTCTGTTTTGTTTCATTTTGTATCCCCCTTTTGGTAAAGAAGATGTTCTCAATCCCATGGTGTCAGGGCCAGATTCAACACTGGGTGTCTTACCCCACATTGCCAGGGAGATTTAAACCCCTGGGAATCATATCCCATGTTTATATAGAGAGTATACATGATTTGTGATGGGTAGAGGTGGCCTAAGGGTACATCAACTGAAGAACAGAATGGTGAACTGTTGTGTGTGCATACAAGGATATACTGAGCTACTGTGAAAAGGAGTGAAGCTGTGAGACACACAACGTGGTGAATGGAACATGTAAACAGTATTTTGAGTGAAGTATGTCAGAAAAAAATGCAAAAACTATATAATGACTCACCAATATGGACTAACTACAATGTATAAATTGTCCAATGCTTTTTCTAGATTAATTGGCATGGTCGTATGGTTTTTCTTTTTTTGTTTGTAAATATGTTAAACTGCATCTGTTTATAGTTGAATATTAAGACTTCTGAAATCCTTCAATAAACCCCACTTGGTCAAGATTGTTGTAGATATAGTTGGATTCAATGTGCTAACATTTTGTTTAGAATTTTTATAACTGTTTTCATGAGAAGTATTGTTCTCTAGCATTATTTTCCTGAAATATATTTGTCCATGCTTTTTTTTTTTTTTTTTGGTATCACTGTTGTGAACCCAACAATGCATTGCTACAATTAATGTTTTATGTCATCTCATACATTTTTAGGAACTTAAGATAGGTAAAGAAAAGCTATATTTATATAGTATTTTATATTACCCATGTATGTATCTTTTCTGGTGCTGTTATTTTTCTTCCAGTGGCTTTAACTTTCTCTCTGTTGTCATTTCTCTTCAGATAGAAAGACTCATTTTATTATTTCTTTAAAGCAAGTCTCCTAGTGAAGAAATCTCTGTTTTGTTTATACGGTAACATGTTTTATCATCTTTTAGGGAATAATATTGCTGGATAGATTTTTTGGTTGACAGTTTTATTCTTTCAGCCCTTAGAATATATCATTTCACTGAATATGTCATTCATTATTTTTTGAGAAGTCAGGCATTTATTGTATTCTTCTGTATGTGGTAAGTATTTTTTCACTTGCTGCTTTTCAGATTTTATCTTTGTCTTTCAGCAATTTGATTATGGTGCTTCTAAATGGATCTCTGTGTTTATCCAATTTTTGGTTTGCTGATCTCAGATATTAGATTAATATTTTTCTCTAAATTTTGTCATTTTCAGCTATTATTCCTTCAAATGTCTTTTTCATCACCCTTACCACTCTCCTTTCCTCTTGGAAGTCCCATTACATGTATGTTGATATATCTAATATAGTCCTATAAGTCTCTAAGACTGTTAAGTTTTCTTCATCCTTCTTTCTCTGTGAACTTCAGATTTGAAAATTTCTATTGATCTATCTTAAAATACACTGATTCTTTCTTCTGTTTTCTCAAATATTCTGTTGAGTCCCTCTAGTGATTTTTTCATTACTGTTACTGTAGTTTTTAACACAACTTTACTCACACACCATACAATCCATCCAAACTGTACAATCAATGGCTCTCAGTATAATCACAGAGCTGAGCCTACATTTCCAGATAAATTTTTAAACACTTTCACAGTTTCAAAAAGAAAAGTCACATACCCCTATACCCCCCATTATTGACACAGCTTTGGAGTGGTACCTTTGTTACAGTGGATGGAAGAACATTAAGGTATTACTGTTAACTATAGTCCATGGTTTGCATTAGGTGCATTTTTTCCAATATGCATCCCTTTTATTGAATCTTGTAGTTGTGACATATATTCATTCTACTTCATGGAAGAACATTCTTGTGTTTGTACTATCAACCACATTCATCATCCACAACAGGGTTCACTATGTTATACAGTCCCTTGTTTCATCCTCCAGCTTTCCTTCTAGTGATATACATGACCCTAAATTCCTCATTCAACCACAATCACATGTGAGAATCAGCACTGTTATTTACGCACATGAAAATGTGCTACCTTCACCTCTATCCCATTCCAAACATTGACAATCAAACTTATTTAAAAATTCTGCACAAATTAAGCTTCAGTTCCCTATTCTACATCACCATTCTATCTTCTGGTAACCTATATTCTAGATATTAAGTCCAGGACTTTGCTCATTATATTAGTTCATATTCATGATATCAGACCATATTTGTCCTTATGTGTCTGACATTTCACTGAAAATAATATCTTCAAGATTCATCCATGTTGTGACATGCATCAGGAATTCATTTCTTCTTACAGCTGAATAAAATTCCATCATATGTATATACCACATTTTTTTTTATCCATTCATCAGTTGATGGACATTTGGGTTGCTTACATCTTTTGGCAATTATGAATAATGCTGCTATGAACATCAGTGTGAAAATGTCTGTTTAAGTCCCTGCTTTCCATACTTTTGGTATATACCTAGTAGCAGGATTGCCAGATCCTATGATGGTTTGATTCTTAGCTTCTTGAGGAACTGCCAAGCTCTCTTCCAATGTGGCTGTATCATTTTATATTCCCACCAGCAGTGAATAAGTGTTCTTATTTCTCCACATCCTCTCCAACACTAGTAGTTTCCTGTTTGTTTAATATTGCCCATTCTACTAGGTGTGAAATCATACCTCGTTGTGGTTTTGATTTGCATTTCGCTAATAGCTGCTGTAGGTGAGCATCTTTTCATGTGCATTTTAACCATTTATATTTCCTCTTTGAAAAAAAAATGTTTATTCATGTATTTTGTCCATTTTTTAATTGGGTTGTTTGTCTTTTTATTGTTAAGTTGTATGATTTCTTTATATATTCTAGATATTATCACTTATCAGATAGGTTGTTTCCAAATATTTTCTAACTAGTATGCTGCTTTTTCATCTTCTTGGCAAAGTCCCTTGAAGCTCAGAACTACTCAGTTTTGAGGCAGTCCATTTGTCTACTTTTCTTTCATTGCTTGTGCTTTGGATGAAAAGTCTAAGAAACCACCACCTGCCACAAGATATTGAAGATGCTTCCCTATGTTTTCTTCTAGGGGTTTTATGATCCTAGCTCTTATAAATTGGTTGTTGATCCATTTTGAGTTACTGTTTGTATAAAGCATGAGATAGGGGTCCTTTTTCATATTTTTGGGATATGGATACCCAGTTCTCCAAGCACTTCTTGAAGAGACTTCTGTCCCAGTTGAGTGGCTTTGGCATCTTTGTCAAAAATCAATTGAACATAGAAGTGAAGGTCTGTTTCTGAACTCCAAATTTGATTCTCTTGATAAATATGTTCCTCTTTATGCCAATAACTTGCTGTTTTGACTACAGTAGCTTTTCAATACACTTTAAAATCTGGAAGTGTGAATCCTCCAACTTTATTCTTCTTTTTCAAGATGTTTTTTGGCTATTTTGGGTCCATTGCCCCTTCCAATAAATTTGATAATTGGCTTTTCCATTTCCAAGTAGGCTCTTGGAATTTTGATTGGTATTATGTTGAATCTGTAAGTCAATTTGGATAGGCTTGACACCTTAATGGTATTTAGTCTTCCTATCTATGAACACAGAATGTCCTTCTATATACTTAGGTTTTCTTTGATAACTTTTAGAAATGTTCCATAGTTTTCTGTGTACAGGTCCTTTACATCCTTGGTTAAATTTTCTCTTATGTATTTCATTTTTAAATTTCTAGTATAAATTGACTTTTTCTTGATTTCTTCCTCCAATTGCTCACTACTAGTGTATAGAAAAAGGACTGATTTCTGTGTGTTGACCTTGCATCCCACCACTTTGCTGAACTCTTTTATAAGCTCTAGTACCTTACTGTAGATCTTTTGGGACTTTATAAATACAAGATTATGTCATCCACAAATAGTGAAAAGTTTACTTCTCCCTTTACAATTTAGATGCCTTTTATTTCTTTTACTTACCTAATTGTTCTAGCTAGAACTACTAGCACAATATTGAACAACAGCAGTGACAGTGGGCATCTTTGTTCTGTTTCCAATCTTAGAAGAAAAGCTTTCAGTCTTTCACCACTGAGTATGATGTTAGCTGTGGGTATTTCTATATGTTCTTTTCATGTTGAGGGTTTCCTTCCATTACTATCTTTTCAAGTATTTTTTAATCAAGAAAGGATGTTGGATGATGTCAAATGGCTTTTCTGCATTGATCAACATGGTTACATGTTTTTTCCCCTTGAACTTGGTAATGTTGTGTACTTCATTAATTGATTTTCTTGTGTTGAACCACCCTTGCATACCTGGAACAAAACCCACTTGATCATGATATACAATTCTTTTAATGTGCTGTTGGATTCCAATTGCAATTATATTGTTGAGGATTTGTGCATCTCTATTTATTAGAGAGATTGGTCATTAATTTTCTTTTCTGGCAATATCCTTTACTGTATTTCATATTAAGGTCATGTTGGCTTCATAGGATGAGTTAGGTGGTGTTTACTCCTCTCCAATTTTTTGGAAGCCTTTGAGCAGGATAGGCATAATTCTTGGAATGACTGGTAGAATTCACCTGTGAAGACATCAGGACCTGGGTTTTTCTTTCTAAGGAGGTTTTTGATGACTGATTCAATTTATTTACTTATAATTGATCTGTTGAGGTCTTCTACTTCTTCTTGAGTCAGGGTAGCTCATTTTTTGTTCCTAGGAAATTGTCCATTTCATCTAAGTTTTCTAACCTTTTCACATACAGTTGTTCATAATATCCTTTTATGATCTTTCCAATTTCTATGTGGTGAGTGGTAACGTCCTCCCGCTCCTATCTGATTTTATTTGCATCTTCTCTCTCTTTTTATTTTTCAGTCTAGTTAAGGGTATGTCAATTTTATGGATCTTGTCAAAGAACCAACTTTTGGTTTTATTGATTCTTTCTATTTTTTTTGTTGTCAATTTCATTTATTTCTACATTGATCTTCATTTATTTCCTTTTGCATACTTTGGGATTAGTTTGCTGGTCTTTCTCTAGTTCCTCCATTCATTTACTTAGGTCTTTGTTTTCAGCTCTTTCCTCCTTTTAAATGTAGGTGTCTAGGGCTATAAATTTCCCTCTCAACACTGCCTTCACTGCATCCCATACATTTTGATATGTTGTTTTTTCATTTTCATTCATCTTGAGATATTTACTGATTTCTCTTGCAATTCCTTCTTTGACCCACTTGTTTAAAAGTATTTTGTTTAAACCTCCATATAGTTTTGAATTTTCAGGTTCTTTATCTGTTATTGATTTGCAGCTTCATCCCATTAAGATGAGAGACGCTTTGTATAATTTCAATCATTTAAATTTATTAAGGCCTGTTTTGTGAGCCAGAATCTTGTCTATCATGGAGAATGATCCAAGAGCACTTGAGAAGAATGTATTATACCCTGCTCTTTTGGGGTGCAATATTCTGTATATGTCTGCTAGGTCTAGTGAATTTATGGTATTATTTAAGTTCTCTGTTCTTTATTGCTCCTCTGTAAATGTTCTTTCAATTGATGAGAATGATGTTTTGAAGTCTTCAATTATTTTTGTAGAGATGTCTCACTCCCTTCATTTTGCCAATGTTTGCCTCATGTATTTTGGGGCAATATGGTTAGGTGAATTGATATTTATAATTTTTATTTCTTCTTGGTGAATTGCCTCTTTCTATTAATATATCATGTCCTTCTTTATCTTTTATAACATTTTTACATTTATAGTCTATTTTGTCCAATATTAGTATAGCTACCCCAGCTCTTTTTTAGTTACTGTGTATATATGTGTGGAATGTCTTTTTCCCAACTTTCACTTTCAGTCTATTTGTATCTTTTGATCCAAAATGAGTGTCTTGTAAACAGCAGATACAGGTTTTATATTTTTTTGCAGATTTTATTGATATATATTCACATACCATATATTCCATCCAAAGTATACAGTGTATTGCAGTTTAATCACGTAGTTGTACAATCATCATACTCAATTTTAGATGATTTTCATTACTCCAAAGAGAAAAGCAACAGGTAGACATGCAGCAAGAAGCCCCCCAAACACCCCATATCCCTTATTCACCCATTATTCACCTGTAGTATTTATATGGTACAACTGTTACTCTTGAAAAAAAGAATATTAAAGTATTACTTTTAACTACAGTCCGTAGCTTGCAATAGGTAATTTTCCCCATAAACTATTCTGTTATTAACACTTTGTACAAATTTTTTACCTTTGTAGTAGTTCATGTGAGAACTTATACAAATTTATGTTTGTAGTGTTAATATGTGACATACATGACTTTAAACAACACCTTTCAAACAAATTCAGCTACAATACTGTATTATTATTATAATCCCAATAATGAGCTAATATCACTTCTATCCATACTGAAACTTTTAAGCTCAACCTCATTAATAATTCTGTACATATTAAGAAACCACTCCCCCTTCTCTAGCTTCTGTCTATCTTTAGGTACCCTACATTCTATGTTTTAATACTCTGAGTTTACATACTCTAGTTAGTTCATATTAGTGAAATTATACATCTGTTCTTTTGTGTCTGACTTATTTCATTCAGAATTATGTTGTTGAGGTACATCCATGTTGTATGCTTCAGGACCTAATTTCTTCTTACTGCTGCATAATGTTCCATCATATGTTTGTATCACATTTTGTTTATTCACTCATCTGTTGATAGACACTTAGATTGTTTCCATATTTTGACAATTGTGAGTAATGTCACTATGTACATTGGTTTGCAAATGTCTGTGTCCCTGCTTTCAGATCTTCTGGGTATATACCAAGTACCCCACCTGCCAGGTCATAGGACAATTCAATATTTAGTTTTCAGAGGAACCAGCAAACTGTCTTCCACAGCAGCTGTACCATTTTACTTTCCCACCAGCAGTAAGTGTTCCTATTTGCCCACACCTTCTCCAACATTTGTAGTTGCCTGTTTGTTAAGTGGCCATTCGTATATGTGACATGATATCTCCTTGTGGTTTTGATTTGCATTTCCTTAATAGGTAATGAAGATGAACATTTTCTTCATGTGCTTTTTTAGCCGTTTGTATTTCTTCTTTGGAGAAACACCTATTCATATCTTTTACCCATTTTATAACTGGGTTGTTTGTTCTTTTATTGTTGAATTGTAGGTTTTCTTTATATATAATGGATATCAAATGATTGACAGATATATGGTTACCAAATATTCTTTCCCAATCACATTTTTATACATTCTGCTAATCTGTATTTTGTTTGGGAAGTTTATTCCATTAACATTCAATGTTATTACTGTAAAGGCAAAATTTAATTCAACCATTTTTTCCTCTGGCTTTCACATGTTATATATTGAATTTTCTCTCTTTTTTTAACCCCTTTAATTACCCTTATTGATAATATTCATTTTTACACTCTCCTCCAAGCTTCTATATCCTGTCTTTTCTTTTCAGCCCACAGAAACCTTTTTGGTGCTTCCTGTAGAGTAAAAACAAAAAAGAAGAAGATACTCTTTTTTCTTGTTAAGAAACTTTCTCAGCTCTGTTTTTCTGTGAGTATTTTAAACCCTCCATTTTTTGAAGGACAGTTTTTCTGGATAAAGAATTCATGTCTGATCATTTTTTTTTCTTTCTTTATCTTAAATATATCTACCACTGCCTTCTCCCCTTGTGGTTTCTGATAAGAAATCAGAAATTAGTATTATTTGGCATCCCTTGTTTGTGTTGAATGTCTTTCCTCTTGCTGCTTTCAGAATTTTCTCTTTAGCTTTGTTATTTGACAGTCTTATTAGTATGTGCCTTTAAATGGATCTACTCAGATTTATTCTAACTGGAGTACAGTGCACTTCTTGGATATTCATATTCATGTCTTTTATAAGAGGTGGGCAATTTTTGGCCACTATTTCCTAAAATATTCTTTCTATCCCTTTTCCATTCTTTCTACTTCTGGAATGGCCATGGTGTATATGTTTGTATGCTTTGTGGTGTTGATCATTTCACTAAGACCCTGTTCAAAACTTTCCATTGTTTTCTCTCTCTGTTCTTTTGTCTGTTCAAATTTGGATGCTCTAATCCAAGGATCAGCTTGCTGATCCTTACTTCTGCTTCTTCAAATCTGCTGGTATAAGCTTCTAGTGTATTTTTCATTTCATCTATTGGATCTTTCATTCTCATAAGCTCTGATATTTTTCCTTGCATCCTTTAAAATTCTACTTTATGCTCACCCAGTGTCTTCTTAATATTCTTTATCTTTAGCCATCTTCTTGAATAGATTCATGTGATTTGTTTGAACATCTTTGATTATTTGTCCAAATTCTGTTTCTCCTGTGAATTTTTAATTTGTTCCTGTTACTGGGCCATATCTTCCTGTTCCTTAATATGGCTTGTTATTTTATGCTGATATCTGGGCATCTGATTATCATGTTTTTTGTTTTTTGTTTTTATTCAAAATCTTGTCTGAGATTTTGTTGTTAATCATGTTTGTGTCAAGGCTCTTCTTTGAAAGTTTGTTTTTCAGTATTTCCCAGCCAAAACATGGTCAGGTACTCACACAACCAAACAGACCAGATGCAAAGGGCCCTAAGAAGAAGGTTAGAAAAGACTCCAAGAAGCTTTTTGTTTCCTTCCACTTCCCAAGTTTGAATTTGCCATATCTCCATTTTGATGCTTCTCCAAAAGTGCACTTTCCTCACCTGTCCAGCAGATGGCAAGTTTTGACAACCTATTCCCTCAATCCTATGAAGGCAGGCTATTTTTGGCCCTTTGCCAGCTCTGCCTCTGAAATTTTTGAACTAATGGCATGTCAGGACCTGACCAAGACAGGGTAAAACAACAGGATTAAGTAGACTAAATTTGATAGCCATTAGTTGCATCAGTACTGGGCTATTTCCCCCTCTGTACCTGCAGTGGAGGATTCTTGTAACTGTCCAAGTCTGCAGCAGTTTGACAGGCAGGAATATCTGATGCTGCTTGCCTCAAGAGTGGGGGATTGGTGCCAGAAGCCATGAAAAGAATTACTCATAATCTCTGGCTGCAATTTCTCATTCCCTTCATCCTGCACATCCCTGGATGCTGCACAGAACTCCCCTGGTTTCCAGAGCCCCAGAACAGTTGATTCAGTTTCTCCCTGTCTGCTTACTGTTGGGGGGAGAGGATTGGGCCCTGAAACACCTTTCCTATTCCTCTATTTGCCTAGAAATCCTGTCATTGTAGTTTTTCATTCCAGAAACTCCATGTGGTTCTTTTATTATAATTGCTATCTATTTTTGAGTTTCTCTGTTTGTTGAGTCATTGTTGTCATACTGTAATTTAATTCTTTAAACATGGATTGTTTCAGTTGTTTGAATATATTTATAATACCTGCCTTGAAGTTTTCGCCAAGTCCATGATCAAGGCCCATTGTGAGATGGTTTGTATTGAATGCTTTTTTTCCAGAGTGTTGGGTACACTTTTTTCACATGTCATGTAGTTTCTTTGTTGATGAGCAGACATTTTACATAATATATTTTAGCATCTCTGGATTATGTCCACTTTCAAGGATTGTTGTTTTTGCTGTTCTTGTTTATCTGTTTAACTACTAGCATGTGCTGAATTTATGTAATCTATCTCTCCCATGGTTTGCAGCCACTGATCTCTCTGCTCATTTTCTGTGTTTTTCTTTGTTTATTTGTTCCAAATTTTCAATTCTGATCCTTTGGGTCTATCCTTTGACATCATAGCTAAGTAGTCAGCTAATGATGGAACAGAAGTTGCGGACAAGTACCTAAATCCAGTAATGATTTTAACATCTTCTGATGAATATGCACATGGATTGGGAAATGTATTCAAATTGCAGCAGTTTTCAAGTATTCCAATACTTTAAGTTTCTGTCAGACTTTGTCACATCTCCTCTTCATTTGTGTACAGGTTCGCAGTCAGTCAAAAATGTCTAGAGAGCATTTCTCAAGGCCATCTGTGGCTTCCTCTTCCCAGAACCCCTGTTAAATTTCTGGCTAATGTACCACTCCATGGCTTGCCCCAACAAAGACTGGAACCTCAAGCTAACTGAGTCACTGACCTTCCCTATCTGCCACTGAAGTTCCTCTTGTTAATGACAACATTGATGGGCATGAGGTTTTCCATGTTCAGCTCCACATCAAGTGAGCCCTCTCTGACAGCAAAATAGTTAGGTTTCATGACTTAACCTACCCTGGTAGAGCTACTGAGCCAACTAAGATGGGTGAAACAAGGGTATGGGAGAATACACAGGCAAAAAAGCCACATACTCTTACTGTTCTTAAAAAATATTTGATAGTTTCTCATCAAAAAACATATCAATTTGTTTTATAGTTTTGTTGATTTACAGAGCTTTGAGATGGTTGCATTGACTGTCTCATTTAGTTATAGATTTTTCTGGAAAGACTCTTTCAAACTTCTTAATTCACCATATCAGAAATATTCCCTCTCTGTTGGTTGGTTGTCTTCTTTTCTGAATTTCTAAAGCTACCATTATGCAAAATACCATAAATTGATTGGCTTTTATAAAAGGGGACTTATTAGGCTACAAATTTACAGTTCTAAGGCCATGAAAGTGTCCAAACTAAGGCATCAACAAGAGGATACCTTCACTGAAGAAAAGCCAAAGCATCCAGAGCAACTCTGTCAGCTGGGAAACCATGAGGATGGTGTCTGCTGGTCCTTTGCATCCAGGTTCTGGTTTCAAAATTGCTTTCTCACAAATGCCTCCGGGCTTCTGTCTCTCTTAAATACTCTCTCTCACCCATGTGCATCCTTGCTTGTTCTCCCAGGGCATTTCTCACTAAGCATTTAGGGGTCCTCTCTTAGCTTCTCCAGGGCAAATTCTGGGCATCATTCTTAGCTTATCATCTCTGAATGTCTTTCTGTCTGCATCTCCAAATTTCAAGACCCATCTTGAGGAGGGTTGGGCAAGATGGTGGCATAGAGAGGTTTGGAATTTAGTCTTCCCATAGAGCATCTAGAAAATTGTCAGGAGCAAATAGTAAATAATCTGGAACAAATGCTTTGGAGACCTCCATGACCAAACACATATTGTACAGCAGTCTGGAATGGGTAGAATGGCAAAGATCACAGCACAGACCTGTAAGTAAAGCTCCCCAGAGTAGCTGGCACTCCTCCACCACTGACACAGCATGCTGAGTTAGAACATTTCCCATTGGGGAAAAGAAGCAGTCTAGCAGAATGAAAGTAAAGTAGCTCAACCAACTGCAATTTTGGATTTAATTAACGGATTTGTACAACTGAATACAAGCTATGAGCATAGAAAAACCTGGATCAAGCAGAAAAGGAAACCAGAGGTTTCTCCCAGCAGAGAGGAGGCAGGGTTGATAGAAAAAATGCATAAATAAATACAAACAGTAGCTTTTGGAGACATCTGAGCTCAGAATACTGAAAAAGGGCTATGTCCCAAAGAAAGGGGCACATTGAACTGGGTAACAACTCCAGTTCTTGATTGGTGAACTGGGAGCTGGGGACTGGCTCTGAGAAGGGGGTTTCTATCTTTTTTTCTTTTTTCCCTCTCATTCTAAGTAGCTCATTAGAGAAAGCCTTAGACATGTTCAATTGTCAGTGCTGACCCAGGCAAGGGTGGAGTTAAGATAGTCAGAGAGTCAAAGGAAGATGTCAAGAGTAGGAGACAATTCCTTAAATGGCTTATATTCCCTAAGAAAAGGGTGGTAGGGCCCAGCTCAGGTGGTTTCCCTCCCTCAGAGAACTCAGACCCTAGGGTTTGGGGGAAAAACAGAAACAGTTTAAGATTGGTTTCTGACACCTTCATACCCAGGCAGGGACAGGTTCTGCTGAGAATTAAAGTCACTGCACCTCTTCACACTGGTGGGGAGCTGCAGGGTGACAAGTGCCACTGGCCTGGCAAGATAGGAAAGGCAGAGTCTAGAGGCCCAACAGGAACTCTGAAAATCTGCTGGGTTTCACCCTTAGAGAAATCTGATACTGATTACACCCTCCTTCTGACACCTGGGTCCACCTGGTCTAGGAAAACCTGATTGGGGAAATTAAGGAAACCAGATCCCTAGACAAAAAAAAGTTATGAATCACACTAGGAAAAAAGAATATATGGTGCAGTCAAAGGAATAAACTTACACTTCAAATGAGATATAGGAGTTGAAACAACTAATTAAAGATCTTCAAACAAATATGCTAAATCCCAAAATGAAATCAATGAGATGAAAGAAGATACGGAAAATGAGATGAAGGATATAAAGAAGACATTGGGCAAACATAAGGAAGAACTCAAAAGTTTGAAGAAAACAATTGGCAGAACTAATGGGAATGAAAGTCACAATAAAAGAGATGAAAAACACAATGGAGACACACAACACCAGATTTGAAGAGGCAGAAGAAAGAATACATGAACTAGAGGGCAGACCATCTGAAATCTTTCACAGAAATAACAGATAAGGAAAAGAAAAAAGAACAGATAGGGAAAAATATAAGCAGGGTCTCAGGTAATCAAATGACAATATGAAGAGCATGAATATTCATGTGATAGATGTCTAAAAAGGAGAAGAGAAGGGGAAAGGGGCAGGAAAAATAATGCGGGTAATAATCACTGGAAATTTTCCATGTCTTATGAAAGATATAAAATCACAGATCCAAGAAGCCCAGCATACCCCAAATAGAATAGATCCGAGTAGAACTACTCCAATGCACATAATAATCAGATTACCAAATATCAAAGACAAAGAGAATTCTGAAAGCAGAAAGAGAAAAGCGATCCATCACATATAAAGGAAACTCAATAAGACTATGGGTGGATTTCTCAGTAGAAATCATAGAGGTGAGAAGGCAGTGGTATGATGTATTTAAGATACTGAAAGAGAAAAACTGCCAACCAAGAATTCTAAATCCAGCAAAATTGTCCTTCAAAAATGAGGGAGATTTTAAAATATTTTCAGACAAACAGACACTGAGAGACTTTGTGACAACATAACTGCTCTACAGGAAATACTGAAGGGATCACTACAGGTAGATACGAAAAGACAGGAGAGAGAGCTTTGGAGAAGAGTGTAGAAATGAAGACTATAAGTAACGGTAAAAAGAGAGAGAAAAAAATGCAGTATACCAGGAGATAGAAAGAGGTTACATATGGGGCACATAATGCTGAAGGAGTACAGATGGTTCAACAAAATTGATTGTATAGATGCAGAAATGGCTAGCATAACACTCTGTGATGGTATCACAATTTTGTAAGTACTCTGAAAAAAGATGAGTGTGAGTATGGTTGGAAGGGTAAGTCTAGGGACATGTAGTATGCTAGAAGGAAAGATAGAAGATAAAGACTGGAATTGTATAACTTAGTGAAACCTAGAGTGGCTAATGATGGTGATTAACTGTACAAATATAAGAATGGTTTTAAATGAGGGAGAACAAATGAATGTCAACACTGCAAGGTATTGAAAATTGGATGGCATAAGGGAAAAATACAATCAATGCAAACTGGAGTCTATAGTTAATGGTAACATTGTAAGATGCTTCCATTAATTGTAACAAAGGCAATACACCAAAGCTAAATGTCTATGAGAGGTTGATATAAGGGAGTGCTATGTGATTCTCAGTGGTGTTGTGGTCCAACCATTTCATTGTATTTCATTTTATTTTATTTTATTCTATCATTTATATTTTTATTCTTCATTTTCCCTCCTCTCCCTCTTATTTTGAGGGAGAAATGGAAATATCCTCATATAGATTGTGGTTGTGAATGCATAATTATGTGATTATACCAGGAATCATTCATTGTTTACTTAGGATGGATTGTATGGTGCATGAATAAAACTGTTTAAAAAATAAAGGGATACAAGTGCTGGAGAAAATGTGGAGGGAGAGATGTACTTATTCACTGTTGGCAGGGAAGTAGAATGGTGAAACCCATCTGGAGGGCAGTGTGGTGGTCCCCAGGAAGATAATATGCGTTTGCCATATGGTCTTGGAACCCCATTATTGTTTTATACATGGAAGAACTGAGGGCAAGAACATGAATGAACATTGAACACTAGTGTTTATGGTGTCAGTTTATGGTTTGCAATGGATGGAGGTGGCCTAAGAGTACATCAACTGATAAATGGAATTGTGAATTGAGGGGTAGTCATACAATGGAATACTGAGCAGCAGCAAGAAGGAATGAATTTGTGAGGTAGGCATCTAAGTGAACGGACCTTGAGGAACATATGTTGAGTAAAATATGCCAGAATTGAAAAGACAAACATTGTAACACCTCACTAATATGGATTAAATATAATGTACAAACTGTGAGAATTGAATCTGAGAGGATAGGTTATGAGGGGAAAAGTTATATTAAAGATTCCTATATTGTAAGCTCATACAGCAGTCACTTCTATTCATGATTTGTAACAGTTTATTTCTAAATTCTGAGATGCGGAGCTGTTTGTGTATAACTTCGTCATTCCCTGGAACTCCAGGTATCTGTGTGACACCTGAGAATCAGAGCCAGAGTTCAACAGCTATGAATATCAGCATTACCCCATACAGCAACTGTTAAAGAAGGTGAAAAAGAGATCAGAAAACAAAATGGACTTGGTTAGGACAAAGGTAAACCAGACTAAAGGGAAAATTATATTGACTGTGATTTAAAACTTCAAATTCTGTGTGAGACCAAAGGAATAGATATTTATTTGTTGGAAAATATATATTTTCTGTAGCATGCTATATAATTTAACTTGTATAGTCAGTTTATTCAAACCCATAATTACATGGAACCTTGAATAGGGGGTGAGACCTGGTTGGTTTGTATTGGTTAGTGTGATGCACCAATACATCCCTGAGTAATTTGGGCAGAGAAAAAAAAAATATTTGCAAAGCCTCCTTGAGTGACTGGGGACAAATGTGGAAATATTAAACTTTCCCATCTGGAGAATTCCTGGTACTCTCACAAGCACTGGGGACTACCAGATTAGTTGGCCATGTGCTTGAACCTGGGGCTTGCTCTTATGAAACTTGTTAAGGCAAAGGAGAGGCTAAGCTTACTTATAGTTTTGCTTAAGTTTCACCCCCAAATAATGCCTTTCTTTGCTCCAATATAGCTTCCCTCCCTAAGCCAATAGTGTCCTCCCAACTATGTGGGACATGACTCCCAGTGGAGTAAATCACCCTGGCAATGTGGGACAGGATTCCCAGTAATAAGCCTGGACAGGTCATCAAAGTATTGGGAAAGCCTTATGGACCAAAATGGGAAATAAAAATGAAACAAAACAAAGTTTAATTGCTGAGAGATTTCAAATGGAATAGACAGTCCATTCTGGAGATTATTCTTATGCATTATATAGTATCCTTTTCAGCTTTTAGAGTATTAGAATAGCTGCAAGGACATATCTGAAACCGTTGAACTACAATCCAGTATCCTTGATTCTTGAAGATGATCACATAAATGTAAAGCCTATATAGGGTGACTGTGTGATTGTGAAAATCTTGTGGCTCACACTTCCTTAATCCAGTGTATGGACAGATTAGTAGAAAAAGGGGAAACAAAATGTAAATGAATAGCAAGGGGGAAAAGGAGTATGAGATGCTTTGGGTGTTCTTTTATGCTTTCATTTTTATTTTTATATTTTGGAGTAATGAAAATGTTCAAAACATTGATTATGGTGATGAATGCACAACTATACAATGATACTGTGAACAAATGATTGTACACTTTGGATGACTGTATGGTGTAGGAATATATCTCAATAAAAGTGCATGAAAAATAAAATGGGAAAAAAGCAAAAAAAGATCCATCCTGAATGGGTGGGGTCACACCTCTATGGAAATAATTTAATCAAAATGTCTTACCCACATTTGGGTGGCCACATCTCCATAGAGACAAACTAATCAAAGATCCCTCCCATAATATGCCTGCACCACAAGATTTGATTAAAAACCATTGCTCTTGCTGGGGATATAATAGATTCGAACCAGCACATCTTCCTTGTAGTGATTACAGGGAACACGATGGTGTGCCCAGGGAAAGTTTGAGTTCAAAAGGGCAGATGTTAATGAAAAAAAAACAATCAAACACTCTTTCTCCCACCTTACCCATCCCTGCTACCAGCCTCAAATATTCTCACAGTCTCACAGTCTGTATTAATTTAGCATCCATCAAATTTCTTGTAGGTTTTTTTGTAGCTTCTATTTTTGGTTCAGATAGGAAGCCAGCAACTTATGACTGTTTACCATCTTGTCAGGAATCAGAACCTGTGATACTTTGCCCCTTCTTTAGCTAACTTATGGAATAATCTTTACAAGTTTCATTACCTTTGTCCTGGATGATTATATCTATGTCTTATTTAATTTCCATGCTTTTTATTTCTGCCACTTCAATATATATTAACTACTGCCCAGAGATTACTTATACTAAAATCCTACTTTGCACATGTCAATGTTGAGGTAAGTTTTTGAAGGATTGCTCAAATTCATAGTGGGTTTTTTGGGACTGTATTATGTAGTAATCATTGCAGGAAACTTTCTTTGGCTGTTCCCTCCTGTTTTGTCCTGCCTAGTAATTATTATAGCAACTTAATATCATATTTTCCAAATCAATGGATAAAGGAATCAGGTGGGATTTTCTATTCTGTATTTAATTTTACCAGATCTGATTTATGCATCTTTCCAAAAATTTGAAAAGGAATGGGATATGCCCAGAACCACTAAGAGAATAGTTTGTAAAGCCATAGGTCAAGATACCCTAGCTCTAGTGCTAAAAACTAATATGAGACCCCAAAAGATAAATTATATCACAATTAGGGAAAAAGACTTGTTCTTAACATTTTTCCTGAAAATATTCTCTATTCACTTTCTACACCTTGGCTTTTGCTTGTTTCATAGAACATGTTTTCTGCTTTTCCAAGTCATAACCTTCACAGATATTCCTTTGGCCTCTAATAAACTTCTTTCTTCTTCACAATTCAGAAATTTGGCAGTGACATTCTCTCTTATTTGTTTGTCCTTGCTGTAATGCAGTTAACTAATCAGAGCATAAAAAATAAACTGAAGGCAGAAGATAACACTAAAATGTGAACACAATTGAAACACAGTAAAATGGCAGGGCTGGCAATTTCCCTATTGCCAGTAGAATCACTTCATAAGACAATTAAATGGTAGAAATAATGAACATCAAATTAATTTTTATAATAAAATCAGCTAAAATATTTGAAATTGTCAAGAGAGATTTAAAAAAGTATGTATGCCAACTATTTTTATTGATAATCTTGTCCTAAATGTAAATGATATATATGTCTTAGATTTATATTAACTATTGATAATAGGAAGACATTTAAGATTTTAAAAACTAAGCGAACAGAACACAGAAACTTTAAAAATTTTTTCAGCTAGGTTTCATGTCACATGATAGTCAATCTTGTTGTTTGTAATATATCTCAAAGCAAACCAAAGTAAGTTTTTTAAAATAATGAACATAATAGAGAAAATATTGGCAATATTTGTTGAAAATAATTGAGACACTAAAAATAAATTATGTTAAAGAATGAAACTATGTTTGATCTAAAAAGACTATAAAAATATCATAAAATCTATTATGAACAAGTATTAACAAATATAATTGAATATCAGATTGAATAGTTTTCTTGAAAAGTTTAACAAATTGATTTTAAAATGGAAACAAATGGAAGATGTAATTTATAATAAGACAACTTTTATGATACTCTCACAGAATATACTGTTTATAGGAAGAATTTTAAGAAATACATAATATTTCTAAAAGAAAAATTATGACACATTCTCAGCAGATAAATTAAACGTCCTAAGTGAATGTGAAAGATACACTGTTTTCACTCAGAAAAAAATAGAATAGTAATTTGCCAGCTTGAAACTGTTATGAACCCCAGAGGAACCATGATCTTTTAATCCAGTCTTGTTGGATAGAAATTTTTGATTGAATGTTTCCATGGAGATGTAACCCACCAAACTGTGGGTGATAAATTTGATTACATCATTTCCATGGAGATGTGACCCCCACCCATTCAGCATGGGTATTAATTAGACCACTGGAGTCATTTAAGAGAGCTCACAGATAGAAGGATCTCAGAGAAGCTGAGAGGTACATTTTGGAGAAAAGGTAAGATATGTACTCCAAAGTTTGTCCCTGGAAGAAGCTAAGAGCAAACACAGACTCAGACATTTGGAGATGTAAAAAGGAAAACATTTAGAGATGCTAAGCTAAGAGTAGTATCCAGAGTTTTCCCTGAGAAGCAAAGTGAGAGCTGACAGATGCTTAAAGAGAAGGCCACTGGAATCAGAAGCTCAAAACAATGCCTCTTGGGGGCAAAGGACCAGCAGACACCAGCCATGTTCCTTCCCAGCTGACAGAGGTGTTCTGTATGCTATCAGCCTTACTTCAGTGAAGGTATCCTCTTGGTGATGCCTTAGTTTGGACACTTTTATAACCTTAGAACTATACATTTGTAACCAAATAAATTCCATTTCTAAATGCCAATCCATTTCTAGTAGTCTGCACAATGGCAGCTTTAGAAAACTGGAAAAAGAGTTTGGTACAAGAGAAGTGGGGTGCTGCTGAGTTTGCAAATACCAAGCATGTTGAAATGACTTTTTTAAATGGATAGGGGAAAGAATCTGGAGGAATTTTTAGGAGCTTAATAGAAAAGGCCTAGACTTCTTTGAAGAGACTGTTGGTAAAATACGGACTCTAAAGACATTTCTGATGAGGCCTTAGACAGAAATGATGAAGGTGTCATTGCAAACGTGAAGGGAGGCAATTCTTGTTTTAAAGTGGCAGAGAATCTGGCAAAATCGAACCCTGGTGTCAGATGGAAGGCAGAAATTGAAATAAACAACCTGGGATACTAGCTGAAGAGATCTCCAAATTAAATGTAGAAAATGCAGCCTGGCTTCTCCTTGCAGCATATAGTAAATGTGACAGGAAAGAGATAAGCTGAGAACTGAACTCTTGGGTACAAAGAAAGCAGAAATTGATAGTCTGGAAAATTCTGAGCTTCCTGAAAGTGAGACTCTTGTGGATAGTGTACTATGTGAGGATTTAATGAAACCTCAAACCAGCCAGGCATTTATGTAAAAGCCAGGATTGGAGATGGAGTTATCCTGAAAGGATTCAAGGAAAGTTCTATTGTTGGATGGTTTTGATCCCTGTATGCTGCCTGCCAACCATTTTTTTGTGATATCTGTATAAAGAGAACCACTGCCAGTCTGGACTAAAAGGGTCAGGAAAGGGACATATTGATGGAAAAATTTCTTCAAAGGTAGAACCATGGAAGCCAAGGTCTGAAGCCAAGAAATCTCAGACCAGGAGGGCAGACCCACCAATGAATATGAAGACAGTGATTTTTCCCCAGAGGCAGAGTTTGGGTGTTCTGTCTCAGTGTTTAGGAAGATTGCTGCCACCCCAGACCTCAGAGAAGGTGGAGCACATTCCCTGTGGATTGGGGAGACCCTGGCCACCACCTCACTGTTTGAAGGGGTTGGGCATGTTCCCTGAAGAAGGAAGAGAGTCTGTGTGTTGCCCCAATGCTTGAGGAGGGTGAGGCTAAGAACAAGGTGGTCTCCACAATATTTGGATATGTTGGAGCAATCACCCCAGCATTTAGAGAGAAAAGGGCTGCTGTGAAGGCTTTTGTAAAGGGTGGCACTCCTGCTTTCTCAAGCCCCAAGGATAAAACATTATTCCATAAATGATGCTCAGACTTTGAAATCTAATGAAGTTTGCCCTGGGGGTTTTAGGAATTGTTTTGGTCAAATGAACCATATTTTACTTTCAGTTTCTCCTATGGCAATGGGAATATTTATCCCAGGACTGTCCCTCCTTTGTATATTGGCAGCAGATAACTTGTTCTGAGTTTCACAGTTCCACAGCCAGAGGGGAATCTTGCCTTAGGAAAAACCATGCCTGTAACTGATTTTGATAAGACTTTGTACTTATCTACATTGTGATGGAATGAACGTATTTTTGCATTTGGAAAGAACATGATTTTATGGGGTACAGGGGGTGGAATGTGCCAGTTTGAAACCTTTATGTACCCCAGAAGAGCCATGATCTTTTAATCAAATCTTGTTGAGTGGAAATTTTGATTGAATGTTTCCATGGAGATGTGACCCACCCAACTGTAGGTGAGAATTTTGACTAAATTATTTCCATATGGATATGACACAACCAATTCAGAGTGGGTCTAAATTAGGTCCCTGGAGTTCTTTAAGATAGCTCACAGAGAGCAGGAGCTCAAAGAAACTGAGAGAGACATTTTGGAGAGAAGCTAAGATATGTACTCCAGAGTTTGCTCTGGGAGAGTCTAAGAGCCAACAGACCCAGATGCTTGGAGATGCAGAGAGGAAGACATTTGGAGATGTTAATCTAAGAGATAAAGTCAGAGATTGTCCTGAGAAGCTAAGTGAGAACCCACAGATGCTTAAAGAGAAAGCTACTGGAATCAGAAGCTGAAAGCAATGCAACCTGGGAGCAAAGGACCAGTAGATGTCAGTGACATGCCTTCCTAAATGACAGAGGTGTTCTGGATATCATCAGCCTTTTTTCAGTGAAGACATCCTCTTGGAGATACCTTAGTTTGGTCATTTCTGGCCTTAGAACTGTAAATTTGTAACCTAATAAATCTCCTTTATAAAAGCCAATCCATTTCTGGTATTTTGCAAAAAGGCAGCTTTATCAAACCAGAACAAGTAAATATGTCAATTTCCTTTAAAAGTGAACTGTATATTCAGTACAATTCAAACCAAAATGCCAAATGCTTTTTTCATAGAACTTGATAAAGTGAATCTTAAATTTTTAAAGAAGAGTAAATGGGTCAAGAAAACATGCACGGGGTATTTGCTTTACCAGACATTAGGATTTAATATGAAAAGATTATAATTAAGAATGTTTTATTGGTGTAGGTAGAGATCAAAATAATAGGACAGAGGGGAGAAAGAAGATGGTGGCATAAAGAGGAGTGGAAGTTAGTTAGTCCTCCTGGAACAACTAATAAACAACCAGGAACAGCTAGTAAATAATCTGGAATAACTACTGGGGGAAAAACATGACTGTCCACACATCATACACTTACCTGTATTGGGAAGAATCCCTGAGATTGCAGCATAAAATCTGTAAGTAAAGACTATGGACCCATGCTGACAGCCCCTCACCCATGGTGGCCCAAACTGCAAAAACTTGTTGTGATAGAGAGCAGCACTCTCTGAACAGGTGAATATACCTCAGTCTAGCTCCAACTGGGATTTTGATTAAAAAACATGGACTGCTCAATACAAGCTACAAATCCCCAACAAGCAGACAGAGGTTTTTAGTGATGACTGACCTTAAAGAGCTGGTGGAATTCTCTGTGCTGGGAGGGGGAGCTCAGAGGTCTGGGTGCTATCTTTGGCCAGCAGGTGAAGCTGGGGGGACCATGGACCGCCCTGAAGGGGGGTGTTATGACACTTTTTTTCCTCTCAAACTGGGTGGCTCAGTGGAGAAAGCCACAGCCATTTTCAGTTCACAGCTCTCTGACCAATTCAAAGGGGGAGATAGCAGAGTCAGAGAGACAAAGAGCCTATTTGCATGCAAATGAACACTCCCTAGGGTGTGTATCTTCCATAAGAGGAAGAAGGTGGTGTCCAGCCCTACTACTGGCCTCCCATTCAGAACCAGATCCCAGAGCCTGGGGGAAAACAGCCAAAACAGAAACTAAGGACAAAGTGGGCCACTCATCCTTACACCACTCAGGAGCTACAGGCTGACAGGCACCACCTGCTTCCCAGGTTAGGAAAAGCACAGTGGCTTGAGTCCACACAGGGTGTATCAATTCTTCTAAGACACACCCTCAGGGAGACCTGATACTGAATATTGCCCACTTCTGAGATCTGAGCCCATTCTTCTCTGGGAATACCTGATGTGGTAACCAAGGAAACCAGACACCTAGACAATAGAAAACTACAAACTGCACCAAGGAAAACAAACTTATGGCCCAGTCAAAGGAACAAACTTATACTTCAACTGAGGTACAGGAATTGAAACAACTAATGCTAAATCAATTCAAAAAGTTTAGGGAAGATATGGCAAAAGAGATGAAGTATATAATGAAAACACTGGGAGAACATAAGATAGAAATTGAAAGTTTGAAAAAAAACTGGCAGAATCTATGGAAATGAAAGGCACAATACAAGAGATGAAAGACACAATGGAGACATACAAAAGCAGATCCCAAGAGGCAGAAGAAAACACTCAGAAACTGGAGAACAAGACACCTGAAATACTACACACAAAAGAACAGATAGGGAAAAGAATGGAAAAATATGAGCAATGTCTCAGGGAATTGAACGACAATAAGAAATGCATGAATGCACATGTCATAGGTGTCCCAGAAGGAGAAGAGAAGGGAAAAGGGGCAGAAGCAATAATAGATGAAATAATCAATGAAAATTTCCCATCTCTTATGAAAGACATTAAATTACAGATCTAAGAAGTGCAGTGTACCCCAAACAGAATAGATCTGAATAGGCCTATGCCAAGACACATGATAATCAGATTACCAAACTTCAAAGACAAAGAGAGAATCCTGAAAGCAGTAAGAGAAAAGTGATCCATCATATACAAAGAAAGCTTGATAAGAGTGTGTGCAGATATCTCAGTAGAAACCATGAAGGCAAAAAGGAAGTGGTGTGATATATTTAAGATACTGAAAGAGAAAAACTGCCAACCAAGAATCCTATATCTGGCAAAACTGTACTTCAAATATGAGAGAGAGTTTAAAATATTCTCTGACAAAGAGACAATGATAGAGTTTGTGAACAAGATTCCTGTGCTCCAGGAAATACTAAAGGGAGCACTACAGACAGATAGGAAAAGATGGAAATGCGAGGTTTGGAACACAATCTTGGTTGATGGTAGTGCAGCAATTTAAGTACAATGAACAAAGATGACTGTGAGTATGGTTGAAAGAGAAAGGTTAGGAGCATGTGGGACATCAGAAGGAAAGAGGAAAGATAAAGATGGACTGTATAACTCAGTGAAACCTAGAGTGCTCAACAATTGTGATAAAATGTACAAATATGTTTTTACATGAGGGAGAACAAATGAAAGTCAACCTTGCAAGGTGTTAAAAATATGGTGGTAATGGGGGAAAATACAATCAGTGCAAACTAGAGACTATAGTTAACAGACAAATTGTATTGTGCTTCCTTTAATATAACAAAGGCAATATACCAAATATAAATGCATATAAGAGGGGGACGTATGGGAGGGGTTTGGGACTCCCTTTTGTTGCTTCCTAGCTGTGATATTTTTTTCTCATTTTTCTTTTTCTTTTCTCTCTACCTTCTTTGACTCTTCCTCCTTCTTTGTGGAAGAAATGGAGATGTCCTTTTATAGATAGTGGTGAGGGTGGTGAATAAATAAATATGTGACTATATAGGGAACCATAGATTGTTTACTTAGGATGGAATGTATGGTGGGTGAACAAAACCGTCTTAAAAATGGGTTGATGAAGAAAACTTGAGGACATTATATTGAGTGAAATAAGTCAGGCACATAAAGACAAATATTACAGGATCTCACTGATATGAACTAATAATATTACTTTTCAATATATAAACTCATAGACATAGAATGTAAGTTACCAAGATATAGAATGACACTAAAGAATGGGGAATGGTTGCTTATTATGAGCAGAATGTTCAACTAGGTTAACTTAAGTGTTTGAAAGTGTACAGAGGTGATGGTAGCACTTTGTGAGAATAACTAACTGTGCTGAATGATGTGTGAATGTGGTGGAAAGGGGAAGCTCTGAGTCATGTATTTAACCAGAAGGAAAGTTAGAGGTTAAAAGATGGGAATGTATAAAACTGTGAATCCTGTGGTGGGCAATGTCCATGATTAACTGTACACATATTAGAAATCTCTTTCATGAACTAGAACAAATATATGACACTATAACTAGAGGTTAGTAATAGATGGGCTTATAGGGAGAAAAGTGTACCTATTGCAAAGTATATACTACAGTTAGTAGTATTTTAACATCCTTTCATCAACAGTAACAAATGTACTATACAAATACTATCAGTCAATAATGGAGGGGGGGTGGTTAGGGGTATGGGAAGATTTGAGTCTTCTTTTTTGTTTTTATTTCTTTTCTGAAATAATGGATTCACACTGTATGATGGTATAATGGGCAATTGATTGTACACTTTGGATCTTTGGATAATTGTATAGAATGTGAGCAACCTCAATTCAAACAAATAAGACAGAGAACTCAGAATCTGACCAATACATGGTATAAAATTATAATAAATATCATATTTGGAAAAGTTATGACTCACAGGATTTAATATAACATTACAGCTTTTTAAAATAAAATTTAAAACAGCTAAAATTCATAATGCATATATTTATATTCACAATACTTTTTTATTGGAGAAGTTGTAGTGTTTACAGAAAAATGATGCAGAAAATAGTGAGTTCCCATATACTCCACTATTATTAATCTTTTGCATCAGTGTGGTACATTACTTCCAATTGAATCATTCAATGAAAACTATTTTGTACTCCTTTTTCCACCTATCATATCATAATATTTCCCCATGTTGTTGAATGTTATTCCATTGATTTTCTCTCTTCACACATTACCCAGATTAAATTGCATGTTTACTTATTACAATCACTTCTTTCAATAAACTTTAAACACACTTGTCCTTCTTTGGCCTGGAAAAATCTTGACCATGTTAAAATTTAACCTGATACTTAACTCCAGACACACATGTTGGTCATTGAACATGGCTGGAAGGAAGCACAGAGCACTGCTGACTGATCTAATTTTAAAACTGAAACCATAAATCTTAACTGCGTGTTCAAGTCTGACCAGCAATTATAATATATTTCTCTGGTACAGTGGTCCTCAACCTGTTTGGTGTCAGGAATCCCTTTACCCTCTTAAAAGTTGAAGGACACCAAAGAGACTTGGCTTATGCGAGTAATGTCTATTGATATTTACATATTGAAAATGAAACTAAGAAATTTAAAAATATTCATTTTATGATAACAATAAATCCAGTATATTTTAACATAAATAATATTTTTATTGGAAAATGATTATCTTTCCCAAGACAAAAAATATTTGGGAAAAGAGTGGCATTGTTTTACATTTCTGTAAATCTCCATAATGTCTGCTTTAATAGAAAATAGCTAGATTCTCATGTCCATTTCTACTTTTCAATATATTATATATATTTTTTTGGTTGTTGAACTATATGAAGAAAATGTGTCCTAATGCAAAACATGTAGTTGGAAAAGAGAGATTTTAGTAGCCTTTTCAGATAATTATGAATGTTCTTTGATATTTTACTGAAACTCAAGTGGCAGTATTTTAGAGGTTAGTTGCAGTGTAGAATCTGATTCTATACAAATGAACTTTCTGCATTCTGTTACATTAAAACCTGTTTTTCTGTTTGTGCTTTGAATGGGTATTTTACCTGTGCATCATGTTGTGACATCATTTAGAAATTGTTTGTTCATCATAATATTCAGATCTTTTAAATATTGATGCACATTATTATACAATATGGAAAAAGGCACACTAGTTAATATCACAACACATCAAAATAGTCATTAAGTATTGAGGAGCTGTCAAGCTCTCAGCAGTAAACAATTTCATAAAACTCTAATTTTCTTTTAAAATCTCAAACTTTATCATTGGTAACAAATGTTGTGTGGTTTTTCTTACTATAACCATGTTTACTTTCCCCTATTAAGATTATGTGAAGGCACATACTGGGATTAGATTTTTGTTAGACTGTGTCTCTGAGTGACTGTGATGAGTAAATCTGCACTGTCAAACCTTGATGGAAACATAGTGTAAGACACAAGCAAGTTTTGTTTATTTTTAAATTGTAGTAAAATACACATAAAATAAAATTTACCATTTGGATTTTTAGAACATTCACAGTGTCATGCAACCATCACCACTATTTAGTTCCAGAATATTATCATCATCTCAAAGAAGTCACTCTCCACTCCCCAAAGCCCTTAGTCCTGGTAAGCATGAATGTGCTTTTGGTTTCCATGGATTTTCCTACCCAGGATTTTTCATGTAAATGAAATCACACAATATGCGGCATTTTGTCTCTTGTTTATTTCACTTAGCATAATGTTTTCAAGGTTCATACTTGGTATAGCATGTATTAGAACGTCCTTTCATCTTATGGCTCAAAAATATTCCATTGTATGGATATATCACATTTAAAAAAATCTGTTTGTCAATTAATGAACATTTGAATTGATTCCACCTTTTAGATGTCAATAGAATTTCTTTGAGCAATTGTACATGTGTTTTTGTTTGTACACTTGTTTTCAATTACTTGGGGTATTTACCAAGGAATAGAATTGCTGGGTTATATGATAATTATATGTTTAACTTTTTTATGAGCTGCCAAATTTTCCTTAGTAGCTGTACCATCTTACATTCCCAGAAGCAGTGCACAACAGTTTCAATTTGTCCACATTCTCACCAATAATTATTGTTGTTTTTTTATAGCCATCCTTATGAGTATGAAGTAGTATCTCACTGTGGTTTGATTTGCATTTCATTTCTCTAAAAACTAATGACGTTGAGCCGCTTTTCACTTGCTTGTTGACTATTTGTATATCTTTCTTGGAGAAGTGTCTACTCAAGTCTTTTGCCCATTTTTAAATTAGATTGTTTGCCTTTCTGTTGTTCATTTATGTGTTCTTCATGTATTCTAGATACTAAATCCCTATCCAATATATGACATGCAAATATTTTCTCCAATTGTCTGCATTTTCTTTTCAATCCTTGATAGTGTCCTTTGATGTACAAATATTTTCAATTTTGATGAAGTCCAAATAATCTGTTTTTTATTGTTGCTCAATTTTTGATGCCATATCTGGGAAACCATTGAAAAATAAATGATTGATCATAAAGATTGATCCCTATGTTTTCTTCAAAGAGTATTATAGTTATATCACTTATACTTAAGTCTTTGATGCATTTTCAGTTAATTTTTGCATATTGTGTGAAACAAAGGTCCAAATGCATACTTCTGCATGTGGATATGTAGCTTTCCAGGACTATTTGTTGAAGAGATTTTTCTTTCCCCATTGACTGGTCTTGGCATGCTTATCTAAAATCAATTGAACATATATGTATGGGTTTATTTGTGGAATCTCAATTCTATCCCATTGACATACATGTTTATCCTTATGTCATGACCACACACTTTTGATTACTGTATCTATTGGTTATATTTTGAAATTGAGAAGTATGAGTCCTCCACTTTTCTTCTTTTTCAAGATTGTTTGGTTATGCAGTGACTTTTGAAATGTCACCAGAATTTTAGGATAAGGTTTTCCATTTCTGCAAAAAAAGAAGAAAAAAAAAAAAAAACAGGCCATGTGGATATTGATAGAGACTGCATTGAATATTTGGAGCATATTGGAGAGTATCACCATCTTAATATTACCAATCCATTAACACAGGATTTCTTATTTATTTGGGACTTCTTTACTTTATTTCATCAATATTTGTGGTTTTTAATTAACAAGTATTGCACCTCCTTGTTAATTATATTCCTAAGTATTTTATTCACTTTGATGTTATTTTAAATAGAATTATTTTATTCATTTCAAGATTGCTCATAGAACTGATTTCTGTATATTGGTCTTGTATCCTGAAACTTTGTTGAACACATTTATTAGCTTTAATGATTTTTTGTGGGTTCTTTAGGATTTTCTATATAGAGCCTAATGTCATTGTGAATAGAGATAGTTTTACTTCTCCCTGTTAATGCGGATGAATCTTATTTCTTTCTATGGTCTAATTGCTCCAGCTATAACTTCTAGTACAACATCAAACAGAAATGTCCAAAATGGGCAACTTTGTCTTGTTCCTGATCTTAGTGAGAAGGCTTTCAGTATTCCACAAGTGTGTATGATGCAAGCTGTAGTTTTTGTATAAATTTTCTTTATCTGGTGAGGAAGTTTCCTTCTATTCTTAGTTTTCTGAGTGTTTTTATCAATAAAAGTGTTAAATTTTGGCATATGCCTCTCTGTCAAATAAGTTGATTGTGTGCATGTTTTTTCCTTCAATTAATGTGCTGAATTACATTGATTTTCCTATGCTGAAACACTCTGAAACTACTGGGATAAATTCCACTAAGTAATACTATATAATTCCTTTAATATACTATTGGGTTTAATTTGCTAGTTTTTTTGTTGATTTTTACATCATATTCTTATGGTATATTGATCTGTAGTTTTCTTGCAATTTCGTTATCTGATTTTGGTATCATGTGATACCTTGTAGAATGAGTTAGGAAGCATTCCCTCCTGTTCTGTTTTTGTAAGATTTAAGAAATATTAGTGTTGATTCTTCTTTAAATATTTGATAGACTTCAGTAGTGAAGCCAATTGGTCCTAGACTTTTCAATGTTGGAAAGTTTTGGATTACTGATTTAATCTCTTTAATTCTTATAGGTCTGTTCATATATTCTATTTATTCTTGAATCAGTTTTGGTAGTTTGTGTGCTTCTAGGAATTTGTCCATTTCATCTACATTATCTAAATTATTGGTGAACAATTGTTCATTTTATTGTCTTATAATCATTTTTGTTACTGTTATGTCAGTATAATATCTCCCCTTTCATACCTGATTGAAAGGGTTGAGTCCTCTCTTTTGTTCTCAGTCACTTTAGCAATTTATCTGTTTTTCTATCTGAAAAAGTTTATTTATCATCATTTCACAGAAACAATGGTGGTTTCATTGATTCTCTCTATTGTTTTTCTATTCTCTATTTCATTTATCTCTGCTATAATCTTTTCTATGTATTTACTCCTGCTAGCTAAGGTTTAGATTGCTCTTCATTTATGCTTTGTGTTTTTAATTTATTAGAGAAGTTGTGGGCTTACAGAACAATCATGCATAAATTACAGGATTCCTATACACCTTGCATAGGTGTGGATTATTTTTTACAATTGTGCTATTAGCTAATGTCCATGAATTGATTTAGGGTTCACTGTATGTGTAATGTAATTCTGTGGCTTTTTAAAATTCTGCTACCATATAAACAACCTAACATTTCCCCTTTTAATAATATTCAGATATATATTTCAGTTCTGTTAATTGCAGTCACAATATTGCACTACCATCACCACTCTCTGTTACCAAAACATTTCCATCATTCCAAATAGAAATCCTGTACATTTTAAGCCTTAACTTACCATTCCTTATACCAACCCCTTCCCCTGGTAAACTATGTTCTCAATTCTGATCTATTAGTTTGCTTATTTTAATTGTTTCAAAACGATTCAATATTTATCATTTTGTGCCTGGCTTAATTTACTCAACATGATGTCTTCCATGTTCATCCATATTGTCACATATATTGAGACTTCATTCTTTATATGGCTCAATAAAGTTCCATTGTAAGTACATATACCACATTTTATTTATCCACTCATCAGTTGATGGACACTTGTGTTGCTTCCATCTTTTGGCAATTGTGAATAATGCTTCTATGAAGATAGGTGTAAAAGTACCTAATTTCAATTTTTCTGGGTGTATACCTAATAGTGTGATTGCCAGGTCATATGTCAATTCTCTACCAGCTTTCTGAGAAACTGCCAAAGAGACTTCCCCAGAAGTTGCACCATTTTACATTGCCACTAGCAATGTGGGACTGTTCTTATTTCTCCACATCCTCTCCAACACTTGTTATTTTCCATTTTTTAAGAGCAGCCATTCTAATGGGTGTGAAATGGTATCTCATTATGGTTTTGATTTCCATTTCCCTGATATCTAATGATGTTGAGTATCCTTTCATGTGCTTTCTGGCCATTTCTATATCTTCTTTGGGGATATGTCTATTAAAATATTTTTGCCCATTTTTAAATTGGGCTGTCTTTTTTTAAGTTGAAGATTTTCTTTATATATTCTGGATGTTAAACATTTATCAGATATGTGGTTTCCAAATATTTTCTCCCATTGTATATGTTATTGCTTTACTTTCATGTTAAAATGATTTAAAGCACCAAAGTTTTTAATATTGATGAAGTCCTATATATCAACTTTTTCTTTTGTTGTTTATGTTTTGTTTATAAAGTCTAAGAAACCATTACCTAGTACAAGGTCCTGAAGATGCTTCCCTATGTTTTCTTCTGGGAGTTTCATAGTTCTAACTCTTATATTTATGTGAATATTTTGAGTTGATTTTTGTAAAAGGTGTGAGATAGGGGTCCTCCCTATTATTTTTTCTGTAAAAGAAATCCAGTTCTCCCAGCACCATTTGTTGAAGAGACTATTCTTTCCCAATTGAATTTCTTTTCCTCCTTGTTAAAAATCAGTTGGCCATAAATGTGAGGATTGATTTATGAGCTGTCAGATTCCATTGTTCTATATGTCTGTCTTTGTGTCACTACCATGCTCTTTTGAATTCTGTGGCTTTGTAATAAATTTTAAGATTAGGAAGTGTGAGTCCTCAAATTACCTCTTCTTTTTCAGGATGGCTTTAGGTATTTAGGGCTACTTACCCTTCTTTTTGTCATTCTTTAAGGTAAAAAATGAGGTCATTTATTTGAGTTCTTTCTTCTATAACGTAGTCAATAACAGGCATAAATTTCCCTCTAGACTTTTTTTTTGCAGCATCCCATAAATGCTCTATGTGTGTTTTCATTTTCATGCATTTCAAACTATTTTCCAATTTCTCTTGTAAAATTGGACCCATTGGTTGTTTAGGAATGTATTATTTAATTTCCACATATCTTTGGATTTTCCACTTTTCCTTCTGTTATTGATTTCTAGCTTCTTTCCATTGTGGTCAGAGTCCATTATTTGCATGATTTCAATCTTTTTAAATTCATTAAGACTTGTTGTTTTTTCCTATCATATATTTTATCCCAGAGAATGTTCCACATGAATTTTAGAAGAATGTGTATTCTACTAATGTTGGGAGAAGTGTCTGTATATTTCTGTTAAGTCCAATTGGTTTTTAGTGTTTTTAAAGTTCTCTCCTCCGTTATTTATCTTTTATCTAGTTTTTCTATTCATTCCTGAAAATTGAGTTTTGAATTCTCCAACTATTATTGGAGAACTGTCTCTTCTCCCTTTAATTCTATGAAAATTTGCTTCATATCTTTTAGGATGGTGTCTGTGCCAGTTTGAATATATTGTGTCCCCCAAACACCATTATCTTTGATGTAATCTTGTGAGGGCGGATGTTATCAGTGTTGATTAGATTGTAATTCTTTGAGTGTTTCTTTGGAATGCACCCCACCCAGCTGTGGGTGATGACACTGATTGGATAATTTTCATGGAGGTGCTGCTCCACCCATTCGGGGTGGGTCTAAGTTGATCAGTGGAGCCATATAAATGAGCTGACATAAGAGAAGGAACTCAGTGCAGCTGTGAGTGATGTTTTGAAGAGGAGCTACAGCCAAGTGGGACACTTTGAAGAAACCACAGGAGCTGCAGATGAGAGACAGTTTGAAAACAGCTGTTGAAAGCAGACTCTTGCCCTGGAGAAGCTGAGAAAGGACAAATATCCCAAGAGCAACTAAGAGTGACATTTTTGAGGAACTGCAGCCTAGAGAGGAACATCCAGGGAGAAAGCTATTTCAAAACCAGAACTTTGGAGCAGACACCAGCCATGTGCCTTCCCAGCTAACAGAGGTTTTCCAGACACCACTGGCCATCCTCTAGTGAAGGTAACCGATTCCTGATGTGTTACCTTGGACACTTTATGGCCTTAAGACTTGTAACTGTGTAACCAGATAAACCCCCTTTATAAAAGCCAATCCATCTCTGGTGTTTTGCATTCTAGCAGCATTAGCAAACTAGTACAGTGTCATTAGTTGCATATATATTTATAATTTTATTTCTTCTTGGTGGATTGACATTTTATCAATATATAATGTCCTTTGTTGTAAATATTTTATATAATTGTATCTGATATTATATGTGTATTATTTATATATTTTATCTGATATTATTAGACCATCCCAGCTCTCTTTGTTACTATTCCATGGAATATTATTTTCCATAAATTCTTTTTTAAGCTATATGTGTCTTTGGAAATAAAGTGACTCTCTCATGGATAGCATACAGTTGTATCACAAGTTGTCTGTTCTGCCAATTTCTGTTTCTTGATTGGTAAATTTAATCCATTTACATTTAAAGTGATTAGTAACTTAAAATAAATTACAAAAGCATCACCATAAATTTTCTAAGCTCTATAAGAGTTTATATAGTTTGTATAGTATGGAAGTGTTCTCTTTCTCAAGCGTATGAAAGAATTCACCTTTGGAGCAATATTATTCACTCACCTTTTGGTAAACAAATTTTGGAAATTCTTTTAACTTTTTATGACTACTGCAATGCTCCTGTAATCTCATAATTTAATTCTTAAACACTTTTGAGGTAGCTTATGGGTCCCCAGAAAGTTGGGCATTCTATGAGTTTTAAAATTTTGTTTCCATGCTGTTATTAACAAATAATCCTGTAATTGATTTGCTCACTTTGACTTTAGTTTAAGTCACAATATTAAGTATTTGATTAACTTTAAACAATACATTAGCTTATGGTTCATCACATTATTTCTTCTTTCAATGAGTCTGTACTTATTTTTAATAATTCTACATATTTTTTCTAATTACATGATTTGTACTTTTATCAAAATAGTTCATTTTTATTAACATTATTTGGTATTTTTCCTAACTTCTTGAGTTAAATGCTTATTCTTTCATTCATTCACTCATTCATTCATTTAATAAATATATATTGAGCACTTACTTTGTGCCAGGCCCTGTTATTTTTTAAACAAATTTATTGAGGTAAAAATGGCATACAAATATGTTGTACCTAAAGTGTACAATTTGATACATTTCAACATAACCATAAAACCATGAAACCATCCTCACTATCAAGATAATGAAAATAATCACTCCCTAAAGCTTCCTCCTGCCATTTCCTCCCCTTCCTATGATTCCCCCAAACCATGTACCACTTATTTGCATTCTGACAATATTCATTAGTTTGCTTTTTTGAGAACTGTATATAAATGAAATCATAGAATATGTAATCCCTTTTTTTGGGTTTTTTCATTCAGCATAATTTGAGATTTGTCCATGTTTTATTTTGTATCAATAGTCCATTCCTTTTTAATGCTGAGTAGTTTTTCATTGTATGAATGAACCACAGCTTTGTTACCTTGGCTTCTATTACTTCAGCGCCCCTTCATCCCCATGACTATTAACAGACAAAACTACCCTACCTGCATCAAAGAGCTACAACCAAACTTATTAATGATGCTGGTACCTCTATCACTTGGCACTTCCTGAGAGCCTTGGTGAATTGTGTGTCATCTGGGCCCTCACATGAAACATGATCTTCTGGTGGGTCTTTGTCCTCATATAACTCCAGTATTACACTTTCAGGATCTGTGCTGGTTTGAATATATTGTGTCCCCCAAATGCCATTATCTTTGATGTAATCTTGTGTGGGCAGACATTATCAGTTTTGATCAGATTTCTTTGAGTGTTTCTTTGGAGATGCACCCCACCCAGCTGTAGGTGATAACTCTGATTAGATATTTCCATGGAGGTGTGGCCCCACCCTTTCAGGGTGGGCCTTGATCAGTGGAGTTATATAAATGAGCTGACAGGCAGAGGGAATGCAGTGCAGCTGTGAGTGATGTTTTGAAGAGGAGCTACAGCTAACAGGGACACTTTGAATAAAGCACAGGAGCTGCAGATGAGAGACAGTTTGAAGATGGCCATTGAAAGCAGACTCTTGCTCCGGAGAAGCTGAGAGAGGACAAATATCCCAAGTGCAACTAAGAGTGGCATTTTTGAGGAACTGCAGCCTAGAGAGGAACGTCCTGGGAGAAAGCCATTTTGAACCCAGAACTTTGGAGCAGATGCCAGCCACGTGCCTTCCCAGCTAACAGAGGTTTTCCAGATGCCATTGGCCATCCTCCAGTGAAGGTACCCTTTGTTGATGGACATTTTATGGCCTTAAGACTGTAACTTTGTAACCAAATAAACCCCCTTTTATAAAAGCCAATCCATTTCTGGTGTTTTGCATTCCAGCAGCTTTAGCAAACTAGAACAGGAGCCATTTAATCCCATCTTATATCTTCTGTCTGATAATCAAGCATTTCAATATTTTTCAACAGATGGGCCATCTGGCTTTCAGGCTTCTAAAAGTCAATTTAGCTTTGAATTTCCTCAATACACCAGGTCCTTGCCAGTGTTAAATCATGTGCTCTGAGAGAGTGACCCCAGGTTGCTGAACTCTTGATTATCCATACTTATATACCAGTCTCTGACTTAGCACCCTTAAGAATCCATGGATATTCCCATATAGATTGTAGTGGTGAATGCATAACTATGTGATTATAATTGAGACCATTGATGGTTCACTTAAAATGGATTAAATGGTGTGTGAATAAAACTCTTTAAAAAATAAACAGAAAGATAGAAGTGCTGTAGAAGATGTAGGCAGAGAGTCATAGCTATTCACTGTTGGTAGGGAAGTAGAATGGTGTAGCCTTTCTCTAGTGCAGTGTGGTGGTTTTACAGGAGGCTAAATATAGGGTTGCAATATGATCCTGCAACCCCATTATTTGGTATATACATGGAAGAACTGAAAGCAGGGACATGACTAGACATTTGCACACTGGTGTTTAGGGTGGCATTTTTCATGATTTGAAATGGATGTAGGTGGCCTAAGGGTACATCAACAGATGAACAGAAAGGTGAACTGTGGTTACACATACAATGGAATATTGAGTGGCTGCAAGGAGGAGTGAAGTTGTGAGGCATGCAACTAGGTGAGTGAACCTTGAGGACATTATGTTGAGTGAAATAAGGCAGAAATGAAAGGAAAAATATTGTAAGGCCTCACTAATATAAACTAACTATAATAACCAAATGCTGACAGTTGAATCTGAAAGCATAGGTTATCAGGGTATAGAAGGTGGACAGAGATTGAGCTGTTGATGATTAAGAGCACAGAATGCTCAATAAGGCTTATGGTAAAGGTTGCTAGATTGTAAGCACTTACAGCAGGCACATATATTCCTGAGTTTCAACTGTTATTCCTAAATTCTGAGATGCTGAGCTCTTTGTATAACCTCTTATTTCCCTGGAACTTTGGGTATCTGTATGACACCTGAAACACAGAGATAGAATTCTGCAGCTCTGAAAGTATTACTCCATACAGCAACTGTTAAAGAAGCTGAAAAAGAGGTCAGACTTCAATTAGAGGTATGAATGAAATGGAGTTGTTTAGGACCAAGGTAAATCAGAATACAGTGTAATGGATGATATTGACCATAGTTTAAAACTTCAACTTCTGTTTGACACCAAAGGAAGAAATGTTTATTTCATGCAAAATTTAAATTTTCTATAGCACACTATTTTAATCTGTATGGTCTGTTTATTTAAACAACACAATTACATGTAACCTAGAATCATGAATGAAATCTTGTAATTCTCTGCAGGTTAATAAAATACCCCAATACATTCCATAGTATTTTGGGCAGAAAATAAAAAAAGTACTTGTAAAGTCCCCTTGAGGGACTGGGGAAATATGGGGATATATTAAACTTCCCCACCTTGAGAATCCCTGAAATTCTTATAAGCATTAACGACTCCCAATTTAATAAGTCAAACCTTTGATCTTGGGGCCTGCACTTATGAAACTTATTCCTGTGAAGGAGAAATTATGCCTACTTTTAATTATGCTAAGATTAACTTGAGAGAACCTCCTTTGTTACTCATATGTGGCCTCTCTCTCAGTCAACTCTGCTAATAATCTCATTATCCCCCCCCCTTTGTGGGACATGACTCCCAGGAATGAGCCTGGTCCTAACATCAAGGGATTGAAAATTCCATTTTGACCAAAAGGGGGAAAAGAAATGAAACAAAATAAAGTTTCAGTAGCTAAAGAAATTTCAAAAGAATCAAGAAGTCATTGTGGAGTTTATTCTTACATGTTATATAGATATTCCTTTTTAGTTTCTGGTGTATTTGAAAAGCCAGAAGGAAATTCCTGAAACTGTTGAACTGTAATCCTGTAGACTGGATTCTCGATGATGATTATATAATTATATAGCTTTAATTGTGGGACTTGTGATTGGGCAAACCTTTTGACTGACACTCCTTTTATCCAGTGTATGAACAAATGTGCAATAAAATAAAGACAATAAATAAACAAATAATGAGGGAGGGAAAGAGGGTATGGGATGTTTTGTGTGTTCTTTTTTATTTTTATTTTTATTTTTTCTTGGAGTAATGAAAATGTTCTAAAATTGATTGTGGTGATGAATGCACAATTATATGATGATACTGTGAGCCATTGATTGCATATTTTGGATGGATTATTTGGTGTGTGAATATACCTCGCTGATATCGCACTGAAAAAATTAATCCATGGATAATACCCTTGCTCCTTATTCTACATATCACCTAAATCTTGGAGCTTTCTTTGAATGTGTTATATTGTCTTCCTAATCAGGCCAATTGCATCCCCAGGTAGAATATATCATTATTTAACATTATTTCTCAGCCTTGTAGCCAGTAGAAGAGGAGGGTGACCCTCTCAAGGGAGAAAGGCATATGCAATGCCTCCTCACACAGGAGATGTGCTAGCTCTTAATAAGAAGTGGACAACCTCTGTAGGCTCCATCCCAAATGTCAGGGTCCAGGATTTCCCACATAATGTCCTGACATTAGCATGAGACCTCCCTTAGCTAAACAATCTTCTTTGAAGCTATATAAATATAAATATCAGATTCTAAATTTATTACTTAACTCTGTTTACCCCCCCAATGCAGGAGATAATTGCCTCCAGGCTATCACAGAGGTCTTCCTTTTCTCATCCTTAGTTATTAACTGTTAACTTCCTTGAATTTTTCATAGTCCTACTGTAAGGTCACAATGTAACCTTTTAATAGCTAACTCCATTGATATTTTTATGCATTGTTGCAACCATCCTTTTCAAATTCCAGAATCTTTAACACAACTTCGTCATTCCTCTTTATCATGATATTTTCTCAAGCCGCTGGTGAAACTCTTAGAAACTTGGCTACCACCATTTCTCTGAGACTACCCCTGCCACACATCTCAACAAGAAGGGGGTCAACCTTGTCATCCAAGTGGTTAGCATTCCAGTCCCTAAATCTTGACCAACTTCTTGCTGTCTTGGATCACTTTTGGCACCAAATGTGTTATTTGTGCTTCTGGAAAGCAGACATCAGGATGGAGTTGTAAGTGCAAAATATTTATTGGGCATGAATTCTTTGAAAAATAAAGTGGAAAAGGGAAAAGAATAGGAAGTGGAAGTTTTCAGACCATAATGTGGGTCTGACACCCATAAAAGGAGAGAGGAAAGGAAGGTGCATAATGTAAGAAAAGCCTCACACTGCGATATATATGAGAAAATCTTGCCCTCCCAATAGTGAGATTCACTTCAAAGATTGCTCACAGAGTGTTCCTTCACTGGTCAAAAATCCTAGTCTTTAACCACCTTTATGCCTAATCCTTAGCTGGGCACTTCTTGGGGAGTGCATGTCCACAGCTCAAAATCTGAGGCAGATCTTGGAGGCTGTCAGTTAACTGCACTGATTGTGCCTTGTGCTTCCGGAAGGAAGATCTGAGAGGTGCATCTTTATGGCTGATAAAATGACTTTGTCAGTGATCAAAAACCAGTTATAATTATTTTGTAGAAAGCTCCTTGATTTGTGTTTTATTGATGTTTCTTCATCATTCAATTCTCTTACGCATCATTGGCAGAAATATTACAGCAGTAATGCTGGTTCTTTTTCATTTCATCCTATCAGGTGATGGATAATTTAAATTTGTCCTATGATTGTACTTTGATCATTTAAGATAATTTTTTCCAACAGTTTCACTCTAAAATTACATTTTATCTCATTATAATTAATATTTCTTTTATGGGGAAGTACCCTGCTTTTCATTAAACTTTCAGTTTATACCCTGCTTTTCATTAAACTTTCAATTTATTCATTTATGTCTGCATGTACTCATGGCTTCCTATTTTATTCCATCAAAAGTATTATTTATTTAGATTTTCCAATGTTCCCCATTTGGCCAGTAAGGGCCCAGTAGTCTAGTTTCTTTCCCTTTTGACATGGACCATTTTTCTTTGAGCACTACCTTGCTTTCTTGCACAAGGTGTTGTATTAGTTAGGGTTCTCTAGGGAAACAGAATCAATGAGATATATCTATATATATAAGGTTTATAAAAGAGTGTCATGCAACTGTGGGTATGCATGAGTCTAAATTCCATAAGGCAGGGCAGGCAGCAAATTTGCAACTCCAATGAAGATGTTCAATGAACGCCTCAGGAAATGAACTGGCAACTTTGATGAACATGTTCAATGAACTCTTCAGGAAATGAACTGGCAATTTCAATGAACTCCTCAGGAAACACTTCACTCATCAGCCAAAGAAGAAGTGAAGGTCTTCTATCTGCCTTGCTTAAAAGTCTTCAACTGATTAGATTAAATCCAGCTGACTGCATTCTCTCATTGTGGAAGACATGCCCTTCATTGACATCATCAGTCACAGCTACAGCCAACTGACTGATGATTTAATAAACCAGCCTGTTGGTTTATTAACCAGCCACAAGCATCCTTGCAGCAACAGTTAGGCCAGTGCTTGCTTGACTAAACAGCTGGGTACCATCACCTGGCCAAGTTGACACATGAACCTAACCATCACAATATTCATTGTTTACCTTCCCTTCTCAATCCATGGAATCATCTGTTCTCCAAGAAGCCCTGGATTCATTCAATAGATAATATTACATTGAAGGCAAGATCTTGGAACTAGAAGTTCTCACTGCTATTAGATGTTGCTGATCTCAGGGCTTTTCAATGTTCAGAGCTGTGGAAAACATTCATCTACATACCTGGAATTCACACATACATACACATACAATTTTCAAATATAATTTACATATAAATGGAAAACAGTGAGTTCAAACTGAGACCTCCAATCCCAACCCAACATCATAGGTTGGGGTCTCACTTTCCATATTTGCAAATATTTCTTCCAATGATAAGAATTCTGACTTCCATTACCCTTAAAATATTTATGTATTTAATCAATTCTTCTGTAGTTAATCTCTCTTTTCTTTTGACACCACCTACCCTGTCCAGACACTGTCCTCACCTGTTGTGGTTCTATCTCCTCAACTCAGGCACCCCATTTTCTCCTTGCATGGGCTCTGACGTTCCAAGTCAAAATACCCCCACAAAAATGAACACTTTCCTTTTCCTGTGGGTTCCAGTAACCCATACTAGGCCACACCCTCACATAAACTTCCTTCTCATCAAGCTCTGGCTTGTTTATATCACACACTGTGCCAGCCCCATGTATGGATGCTCTCCCTAGCCCCTTCTGGTTCCAGCAGCTCAAAATGGATTACTCCTCTTCAGGGACACCTTCCTTGACCTGCTTAGTCACTGACACCACATGTAGGCTCCCCCATCCCTGGCATGGATGCCCTCTTCACCCCACTTGGTCTTCTTATTCAGTACCAATATTCTCCTTAATACCACTCAGGGACTGACCCATAGCACTTGATCACCACAACCCCTTTCCGACAAACTATACCTCTGGCATATATGCCTATCTTCCTATTCCCCACTTATTGGTTTAGGGCTGAATTGTTAAGGGAAAAAAGAAAGGAAAGTGAAGGGTAGGAAAAGGAAAGGAAAGAAAGACAAGAGAAAGGAATAAGAGAGCTCCCATTACTACTCAATGAGTTGGTAATTGAAATGCTTAAAAATTATTTTGAAATAATTTCAAAGTTACAGAACAATTGTAAAAATAATACAAAATCAACACAGAAATATATCCCCTACTCAAATACCCAGATTTACCAGTTTTAACATTTTACCTCATTTTATACCATTTTTCTTTATCTATTTATCTATATCTATGTATCTATGTATCTATCTATCTACTTATCTATCTATCATCTATCTATATCATGTTTATTTCCTAAACATGTTAGAATGGGGTCCATATATCATGTTCCTTGAATGATTGGTAGTTTCATGTATATTTACTAATAAGAATGATATCCACTAATTTAACCACATTAAGAAGAGTTATCAAGTTCAATAATTTTAACAATGATATAAATAATACAGTCTATATTCCATTTTTTCAATTGTCCCAATAATGCCCTTTGGGAAGTTTTCTCTACCAATACTAGATATAGTCCAGGGCCATGTAATGCCCTTAATACTAATTGTCTCTTTACTCTCTCGACATTATCTTAATTTTGGAAAAACATATTCAACATAAAATTTCCCAAGTCACCACTCCCATGAATACAATTCAGCAATATTAATCCCATTCAAAATATTGTGGTAGCCTTACCACCATACCTAACAAAATTTTACATCACAAATCCCCAGTGCAAACCCTGCACCCAATATGCATTAACTCCCCATTTCAGCTACCCTACCACTCCCACCCTGGCAACCTATACTCTACTTTCTGTCTCTATTAATGTTCATATTACAGTTACTCCATACAAGTTGATTCATACAATATTTGTCCTTTTCTATCTGACTTAGTACTTATTTTGCTCAAAAGGATGTCTTCAGGATTCATTCAACTCATAGCATGTATCAGAAATTCATTTCCTTCTATGGCTGAATAATATTACACTATATGTATATGGTACATTTTCTTTATCCTCTTCTATACTGATAGAAGTTGGGTTGCTTTCACCTTTTTGCTATTGTGAATAATGATGCTATGATCATTGATGTGCAAATATCTGTTCAAATGCCTGTTTAAATTATTTTGGGTATACACCTAGAAGTGAGATTACTGGTTCATATGGTAGTTCTAGATTTAACTCTTGAGGTACTGCCAAACTGGTTTCAAGCTTCAGTGTTTTACACTCCCACCAACAATGTGTTAGGGTTTTAATTGCTCTGCATATTCAGTAACACATGTTATTTTCTGTTTGATTTTTTATTGTTTCCACTTCTTAAACAATAGGAATTCTATTGTATGTAAGATGGTATCTTGTGTTTTTGATTTGCAAGACCCATAAGGAATATAATGTTAGGCATCTTTTCATGTGATTATTAGCCATTTGTATATTTTCTTTGGAGAAATGTGTATTCAAGTCCTTTGCCCTTCTTATTTTAAGTTTATTACAGTCATTATATTGAGATATATTCACATACCATATGTGCCAGTTTGGATATATTATGCCCCCACCACCAGAAAAGTCCTATTTAATGCAATCTTGTTGAGGCAAACTGATCATCTGTTGATTAGGGTGGAACTTCTGATTGAACTATTTCCATGAAGGTGTAGACTCTGCCCATTCAGGGTGGGTTTTAATGAGAACATTGGAGTCCTTTAAAGGGAGCTCAACAGAGACCAGAGAGGGCAAAACACCTCAAGAGAAGTAGAGAGGGAGGAGCCAAGACAGATGTCCTGAGGCATTTTGGATAAAGCCATTTTGAAATACAGCCCAAGAGCAAAGGACCAGCAGATGCCAGCCACATGCCTTCCCAGCTGACAGGGGTGTTCCAGATGTCATTGGTCATTCTTCAGTGAAGGTAGCCTCCTGTTGATGCCTTAGTTTGGACACTTTTATGTCTGTAGGACTTTAAATTCATAACTTAATTAATCCCCTTTATGAAAGCCAATCCATTTCTGGTATTATGCATAACAGCAGCATTAGAAAATTGGAAGAGATTTTGGTACCAGAGAAGTGGGGGTCTGCTAAGTTTGCAAATACCAAGCATGTTGGAATGGCTTTTTAAATAGGTAAGTGGAAGATTCTGGAAGAATTGTAAGGAGCTTGATAGAAAAGGCCTAGATTGCTTTGAAGAGACTGTTGATAGAAATATGGGCTCTAAAGATACTACTGATAAGGCCTTAGACAGAAATGATGAATGTGTCATTGCAAAATGGAAGAAAGGCAATCCTTGTTATAAAGTGGTGGAGATTTTGGCAAAATTGAATCCTGGTGTTGGATGGAAGGCAGAATTTGAAAGCAATGAGCTGGGATACTTAGCTGAAGAAATCTCCAAACTAAATATGGAAAATGCAGCCTGACTTCTTGCAACTTAGAGGAAAATGTGAGAGGAAAGAGATAAGCAGAGAACTGAAATATTTGGAAAAAAGAAACCGTAAAATGATTGTCTGGAAAATTCTGGACTTCCATAAATTGAAACCACAATGGCTACAGCCCCACATAGGATACTATTATGTTGGAGCACTAACCCCAGCATTTGGAGAGAAAAGGGCTGCTGCAAAAGCCCTTGGAAAGAGTTGGACTTCTGCTCTCTCAAAACCAGGCATAAAATGTCATTCAATAAATGACTCTCAGATTTTGAAATCTAATGAAGTTTGCCCTGAAAGTTTTAGGAATAGTTTTTGTCCTGTGAACCCTGTTTGCCTTTCAATTTTTCCCTATGGCAATGGGAATGCAAATCCTTTGACTGTCCCTCTTTGTATATTGGAAGCAGATAACTTGTTCTAAATTTCACAGCCATAGGGGAATTTTGCCTTAGGACAGACCACACCTGTAAATGATTTTGATAAGATCTTGTATTTATCTATTGTTACTGAAATGATTTAAGTTTTTGTGATATTGTGATGGAATGAATGCAGTTTGCATATGGGAAGAACATGTCTTTTTGGGGTCCAGAGGGTGGAATGTGCCAGTTTGAATCTATTATGTCCCCCACAAAAACCATGCTCTTTAATGCAGTCTTTACAGGGGCAGATTTATTAGTCTTTTGATAAGGGTGGAAACTTTTGATTTTTTCTGGGAGACATGACTCACTCAATGGTGGGTGAGAACTTTTGATTAGATTATTTTTGGAAGTGTGGCCCCACCCATTCTGGGTTGGTCTTCATTGATTCACTGGAGTACTTAAGATAGAACAGGACCCAAAAAAGATGCTGATGCTTTGGTATTCTTGCAGATGCAGACAGAATGCTCCTTGGAGATGCTAAGCTAAGAGATGAAGCCGAGAGTTTGCCCTGGAGAATCTAAGAGAGGACTCCCAGATGCTTAGAGAGATATGGCCCAGAAGAACCAAGCAAAGAATTGAGAAAAGCTAAGAGAGGCAGAAGGTCAGAAACATTTTGGAAAAAGCCGTTTTTTGAAATACAACCCAGGAGCAAAGGACCAGCAGATGCCAGCTGTGTGCCTTCCCAGCTGACAGAGATGATCCACACACCAACAGCCATTCTTCATTGAAGGTATCCTCTTGTTGATGCCTTAGTTTGGACACTTTTATGGCCATAGGACTGTAAATTTCTATCTTAATAAATCCCCTTTATAAAAGCCAATCCATTTCTGGTATTTTGCATAATGGCAGCATTAGCAAACTGGACCACCACACAATCCATTCAAAATATACAATCAATGGCTTTTTAATGCAATTTTTAAACAATATTTTTATTTTGGAATATAACTTATATACATAAAAGTGATAACTCTCCAAGTGCAATTTAACAGGTATTTGGAGAACAAATTTCAATGAATGTTATAGGTTACAGTTCCACAGTTTTCAGTTATTTCCTTATTGTGAAATAAGACATATATGCAAAAAGGTAATAACTTTCAAAGTGTGATTTAACAAGTAGTTGTATAGGAAATTTCCAAAAATGTTGTGACTTACAGGACCATAGTCTCAGTTATTTGCTTATTGTGAAATATAACATATATACCTAAAGTGATAACTTTCAAATTACAATTTAACAAGTAAATATAGTGCAAATTTCAAATAATGTTATGGTCTCAGTTCCACCATTTCAATACTTTCCTTCTACCTATTCTAATAGCCTAGAAACTAAGAAAAAGAAAATTATATAAAGATTCAATATTCATAATCTTTTGTTGAATTCCATCTTGTCTGCTGTTACCTCTTCCTCTAGTTTAATCACTTTCCCAATCTTCAAGGATGTCTAGGCAGTGACCACCCTAACTTGTTCATGTTGAAAAGTGGTGTCAACATTATGGGAAAAAGGGACACATCTGGTTGATATTCTTGAAGATATATTGCATCTGGGTTTAGGGACTTAGCTGGCATAAGAGTTCTCTGGAGGATTTAAGTTTCTGAAGAATAAAATTCGTGAGTGAAACTTTTGTGGAGTCTCAGATAGGGATCTGGGTATTCTTTAGGCTTTTGGGGATTACTATTGACTTGGGCTTATCATATTGTGGCCGTTTGTCATATCTATCTGAAGCTTGCCTAGGAGTAACCTCCATGACAGCTACTCAATGCTATTTGAATTCTCTTAGCCATAGAAATCTTATCTTTTTTACCTTTCTTTTCCCCTTCTTGATCCAAAAAGCAATTTTATTGCAATTTTATTTAGATATATTCACATCTAGGTAATCATCCGAAGTGTTCATGGTATCATCATATAGTTGTGCATTCAATACCATCAATTTTTAAACATTTTCATTGTTCCAAAATATAAATAAGAATAAAAATAAAAATAAAAAAGAACACCCAAAACATCCCATACCTCTTAACCCCCATTATTTATTTATTTATTTTCTTTATTTTCTTACTCATCTGTCCATACACTGGGAAAAGGGACTGTCAGTCACAAGGCTTTCACAATTATGCAGTCACACCATTAAAGTTGTATAGTTATACAGTCATCTTCAAGAATCAAGGCTACTGGATTAGAGCTCAACAGTTTCAAGTATTCCTTCTCGCTGTTCTAAAACACTAAAAACTAAAAAGGGTTATCTATATAATGTATAAGAATAACCTCTAAATTGACCACTTGATTCTATTTGAAATCTCTCAGCTACTGACACTTTGTTTCATTTCTCTTCCACCTTTTGGTCCAAGAAAACTTTCTCAATCCCAAAATGCCATAGCCAGGCAGGCTTATCTCTGGGAGACATGTTCCTCCTTTCCAGGGAGAGTTTCACCCCTGGTATTCCTGTCCCATGTAGGGAGGGTGCAGTGTGTTTACCTGAAGAGTTGGCTTAGAGAGAGAGGCCACATCTGAGCAGCAAAGGAGATTCTCTGAGGTTGACTCTTAGGCATAATTATAAGTAAGCTTAGCTTCTCCTTTGCAGGAGTAAATTTCATAAGGGCAAACCACAAAATGAGGGCTTGGCCTATTAAATTGGTAGTCCCTAATGCTTGTGAGAATATCAGGAATTCCCCAGGTTGGGAAGATTAATATTTCCAATTTTCCCCAGTCCCTCAAGGGGGCATTAATCAATGGTTTTAGTATAATCATAGAGTTGTGCATACATCACCACAGTCAATTTTAGAAAATTTACATTACTACAAAAAAAGCTCTATATCCATTAGCAGTCACCTCTTAATTCCTCTATTCATTCCCACCCCTATGTATCCACTAATCTAATTCTGTCTCTATAAATATATTTCTTTTTGCATTTTATATAAATGGAATCACACAATATGTAGTACTCTGTGTCTGGTTTCTTTCACTTAGTATAAGGATTTTTAAAAATTATTGTTTTCTTTAATTAGAGAAGTAAATTTACTGAAAACTCATGTATAAAATTCAGTGTTCCCATATACCCCTTAATATTGACACTTCACATATGTGTGATACCTTTGTTATTATTGATGAAAGAATATTAAAATGTTACTGTAAATTATAGTCCGTAGTTTACATTAGGTGTATTTCCCCCTTACCACCTTATTATTAACAACTTGTAATAGTTTCATACATTTGTTGTAATTCATAAAAGAGCATTCTCATATTTGTACTATTAACCACAGTCCATTGTCCATAATAAGGTTCATTCTATTATGAAATCTCATGTCTTATCTTCTAACTTTCTTTTTAGTAAAGTGTCAGCACTACTAATTATACTCCTGGTAATAAGCTACCATCACCACTATCCATTTCCAGACATTTACAATCAACCTAAACAGAAATTCTGCACAAATTAAGCACAAGCTCTTCATTCTATCCACTGGTAATCTATTTTCTAGATTCTAATTCTAAGAGCTTGCTTATTACAATTAGTTCATGATAATGAGATGATACAATATTTGTCCTTTTGTGTCTGACTTCTTTCACTTAGCATTATGTCCTCAATGTTCATCCATGTTGTCACATGCATCAGGACTTTATCCCTTGTTACAGCTGAATAATATTCTATCTTAAGTATATACTACATTTTGTTTATCAATTTACTGTTTGATGAGTATTTGGTTTGCTTCTGTCTTTTGGCAATTGTGAATAATTCCACTATGAACAATGATGTCCAAATGTCCATTCAAGTCCCTACTTTCCTTTCTTCTAGGTATATACCTAGAAGTGGGATGGCCAGATCCTATGGCAGTTCAATTTTTGGCTTCCTGAGGAACTGCCAAACTGTTTTCCTCTGTGGCTGGACCATTATACATTTCCACCAGCAGTGAATAAGTGTTATTATTTCTCTGTATCCTCTCTAACACTTGTAGTTTTCTGTTTGTTTAATAGTGGCCATTCCAGTAGGTGTGAAATGATATCTCATTGTGGTTTTGATTTGCACTTCCCTAGTAGCTAGTGACGCTGTGCATCTATTCATGTGCTTTTTAGCCATTTTTATTTCATTTTGGAAAACTACCTATTCAAGTCTTTTTCCCATTTTTTAATTGGGTTGTTTGTCTTTTTGTTGTTGAGTTGAAGGACTTTTTATATAATCTTGATATTAAACACAGATTGGGAGGGGTGGAACATGATGGCAGCATAGAGAGGTGTGGAATTTAGTTAGTCCTCTAGAGCAATGAGTAAACCACCAGGAGCAACTAGTAAATAATCTGGAATAACTGTTGGGAGGCATCCATGAATGGAAAGACATCATACACCAACCTGGAATGGGTGAAGTGTCTGAGCTTGTAGCACAGAATAAGTAAAGCTCTGCAAACCTGGAGCTGAAGCCCCTCCCCCCTCAGACAGGGCAGGCTGAGCTGAAACACTGCCATGTGAAAAAAAGAAACACATTACAGGGAAAGTAACTAAACCAAGCTCCAATTGTAGTTTTAATTAACATATTTGAACTACTGAATACAAGCTACAAGTACAAAGAGGAAGGGAAGCAGATTCCTTCCAGCAGGGAAGAAGCAGGGCTAACAGGAAAAAAAATACATAAATAAATAAAGACAGAGACTTCTTAGAATACTGGAAGATGACTATGAGGGCCTGGGGACTGGCCCTGGAATGGGGCTTTTGCACTTTTCCCATTTTTTTCTCTCATTCTAAGCAGCCCATTAAAGAGAGCCTCAAGCATCCTCAATTCCCTACTGACCCAGATAAGTGTGAAATTAACAGAGTCAGAAAGTAAAAGGAAGAATTCAAATGGAGAAGATAACCCCCTTGGGGGCATATCGTCCCTAAGAATAGGGGGCTGGGGTCAGCTCTAGTGACTGAGCTCCCTCAGAGAATTCAGACCCCAGGGCCTGGGGAAAAACAAACTGGAAATAATGTAAGCTTGGCTTATGACACTCACTGCCACTCACCAGGTCAGGGTCCATTGTGAATTAAAGGGACTGCAATTCTTTACACTGGTGGTGAGCTGGGGCTGACAAGCAACACCTGCTGGGATTGACAGGGAAAGCACAGAGTCTAGAGGCCTCACAGGAAAGTCAGTCAATCTTCTAGGACTCACCATGAGGGAAACCTAATTCTGAATACACAGCATCCTCCTGAGACCTAAGCTCCTCTGATCTGGGAACATCTGATTGGGGCATTCAAGGAAATCAGATGCCTAGGAGAAAAAAAACACATTAGGAAAAATGAAGGTATGGCCCAGTCAAAGGAACAAACTTACACTTCAACTAAGATACAGGAATTGAAACAAATTATTAATGAAACAAATCTCCAAAATCAATTTAAAAATCGGTCCAAAAAATCAATTGAATGAGTTGAGGGAAGATGTGGCAAAAGAGATGAAGGATATAAAGAAGACATTGGGCAAACAAAAGGAAGATATCAAAAGTTTGAAAAAATAATTGGCAGAACTTACAGGAGTGAAAATCACAACACAAGAGATGAAGGACACAATAGAGACATACAGCAGCAGATTTCAAGAGGCAGAAGAAAAGATTCATGAACTGGAGAACAGAACATCTGAAACCCTAGACACAAAAGAACAGATGGAGAGATATGAGTGATGTCCCAGCAAATTGAGTGACAGCATGAAGCACATGAATGTACATGTCATGTGTGTCCCAGAAGGGGTAGAGAAGGGAAAAGGGTCAAAGGCAATAATGGAGGAAATAGTCACTGAAGATTTCCCATCCCTTATGAAAGACATAAAATTACAGATCCTAGAAGCACAGCAAACTCCAAACAGAATAGATCTGAATAGACTTATGCCAAGACACATAAGAATCAGATTATCAAATGTCAAAGACAAAGAGAGAATTCTGGAAAAGCAAGAGAAAAGTGATCCATCATATACAAGGTAAGATCTATAAGAATATGTGCAGATTTCTCAGTAGAAAGCATGGAGGCAAGAAGGGAGTGGTATGATATATTTAAGATATTGAAAGAGAAAAACCACCAAACAATAATTTTATATCTGGCAAAACTGTCCTTTAAATATGAAGGAGAGCTTTAAATATTCTCAGACAAACAGACAATGAGAGAGTTTATGAACAAGATACCTGCTTGATAGGAAATACTAAAGAGAGGACTACAGACAGAAAGGAAAAGACAGGGAGATGGTAGCTCACAGATGTAAGTACACTGAACAAAGCTGACTGTGACTATGGTTGAAAGAGGAAGTTGAGGGGCATGTAGAACACCAGAAGGAAAGACAGAAGATAAATACTGGGACTGTGTGGCTTAATGAAGCCTAGAGTGGTCAATTACTCTGATAAAATGTGCAAATATATTTTAGCATGAGGGAGAACAAATGAATGTCAAATATGCAAGGTGTTAAAAGGGGGTGGTATGGAATTCTTGGCATTAATGTTGTTTAACTTTTTATGGTATTTTATTTTATTTTAACATTTTCTTTTGTGGCTTTTTAGTTGCCATTTTTCTTTCTTTTTCTTTGGTCTTTTCACTTTTATCAGCTCTTCCTCTTTCTTTGTGGCTGTATTTAGCTTATTTTTACTTTTTCTTTTATCCTTTATATTACTGACCTTATTGCTGTATTTTATTTTATTTTTAGTTTTCCTTTTATCCTTTTTATTATTATTTTGCTTCAATTCTTTTTTGTTGAGTAATGAACATATGTAAGTGCCAATTGTGATGATGAGTGCACAACCATTTGATGATACTGTAAACATTTGATTATACACTGTGGATGATTGTACAGTATTTGGATCTATCCCTATAAAATTGCAGGGAATTAAGTAAACAGAGGGGGACAAGTGCTGGAGAGAACTTTGATAGAGAGATGCATGTATTCATCCTTGGTGGGGAAGAAGAATGGTGTAGGGTATCTGGAAGACAGTATGGTGGCCCAACGAGAAGCTAGCTAGGTATGTGAGGGTTTCAAAATCCTGCAACCTCAGTGTGGGGTATACACTTGGAAGATCAGAGAGTAGGGACATGAATGGACATTTATGCAACAGTGTATATAGTGGCAGAATTCACTATTTGCAGTAGATGGAGGTGGCCTAATAGTACATTCATGAACAAAATGGTGAACTGTGGTGTATGCATACAATAGAATATTGGGTGGCTACAAGAAGAAATGAAGGTTTGAAACACATAACTAGGTGAATGGATCTTGTGTACAACATTTTGAGTGAAGCACACCAGAAGCAAGGGGATAAACATTATAATGCCTCACTAATGTGGACTAACTATGATGTATAAACTCTGAGAACTGAATCTTAGAGCACAGCTTATCAGGGAATTCTTATTGTAATGGTCCCTGGATTGTGACCTCTTACAGCAGTCACATCTGAGTTGTAATGGTTATCCCTAATCCTGAGATGCTGAGCTCCTTGTGTATAACCTGGTCAGTCTCTGGAACTTTTGGTATCTGTGTGACACAGGACACTCTGAAATAGAATTTGTTAGCTATGAATGTCAGTATTATCCCATATAGCAACTGTTGAAAGAGCTGAAAAAGAATTCAGACTTTAGTTAGAGATATGAATGAAGAGGATATGGTTAGGACTCAGGCAAATCAGGCCCAAGGGTAAAGGAAAATACTGACTGAGCTTTAAAGCTACAACTTATGTGTGCAATCAAGGAGTAAGATGTTTATCTGGTGCAAGTTCTATATTTTTGGTAGCACACTAGATAATTTAACTTGTACAATCAGTTTGTTTGAACACAAAGGTGCATGGGAAGTGGGATTTGGTGATTTTGTACAGGCTGGGGTGAAATCCAGATACATCCCAGAGTGATATGGGCACAGTATAAGCCTATCTGTGCCCCCCACCCAAGGAGCTGGGGATAAATGTGGAAGTGCTGGATTTCCCCACCTGGGCTATTGCTTATTTTCCCCACAAACATTGAGGACTGCCAATTTGGTGAGCCAAGCCCTCGATCAGGGGGCTTTCTCCTGTGAGGCTAGTTGCTGCAAGGGAGAGGCTAAGCCCACTTATAATTGTGCCTGGGAGCTCCATCCAGAGAGCCTCTTTGTTGCTCAGATATGGCCCCCTCTCTCACTAAGCCCACTCAAAAGGTGAACTCCCTGCCCTCCCCCCTACATGGGACATGACTCCCAGGGGTGTGAATCCCCCTGGAAATGCTGGAAATGGCTCCTGGATATGAGCCTGGACTCAGCACAGTGGGGTTGAGAAGATCTTTCTGACCAAAAGGTGGAGGAGAGATGGAATAAAATAAGGTTCCAGTGGCTGAGAGATTTCAAATGGAGTCAAGAGGTCACTCTGGAGGGTGAGCTTGTGTAAAACCTCATCAGTCTCTGGAACTTTTGGTATCTGTGTGATATAGATATCACCTTTTAGTCTTTAGTGTGTTAGAATGGCTAGATGGAAATACTGAAGCTGTGAAACTGAAACCCTGTGACACTGATTCTTGTAGATGATTGCGTATCTATGAAGATTGCATAGTGTGACTGTGTGTGAAATCCAGTGTATGGATAATGAGTGGAAAAATGGGGACAAAAATTACATGAAGAATAGGGTGATATGGAGGGGATGGAAAGAGTTAGGGGTTCTTTTTTACTTTTTTTATTTTGGAGTAAGGTAAAGATTCAAAAATTGATTCTGCTGATGAATGCACAACTATATGATGGTGCTGTGAATAACTGATTTACACTGTGGATAACTGTACCATGTGTGTATATATCTCAATAACTGCATTAAAAAAGTAAATGAACAATGGAGGGATGAGGGAATGGGATGTTTTGGATTTATTTATTATTCTAATTTTTATTTTACTTTTTGGAGTAGTGAAAATGTTCAATATTTGATTGTGGAAATGAAAGCACAACTATCTGATGATACTGTGAACAACCAATTGTATACTTTGAGTGATTGTATGTTACATGATTTTGCTGGTTTGAATGTATTATGTCCCCCAAAATGCCATTATCTTTGATGTAATCTTGTGTGGACAGATGTATCAGTGTTGATTAGGCTGCAATTCTTTGAGTGTTTCCATGGAGATGCACCCCACCCAACTGTGGGTATGACTCTGATTAGATAATTTCCATGGAGGTGTTACCCCACCCACTCAGGGTGGGTCTAAATTAAATAACTGGAGCCATATAAATAAGCTAACAAAGAGAAGGAACTCAGTGCAGCTGAGAGTGACATTTTGAAGAGGAGCTACAGCCAAGAGGGACACTTTGAAGAAAGCACAGGAGCTGCAGATGAGAGACAGTTTGAAGATGGCTGTTGAAAGCAGACTCTTGCTCTGGAGAAGCTAAGAGAGGACAAACATCCCAAGAGCAACTAAGAGTGACACTTTTGAGGAGCTTCAGCCTAGAGAGGACCACCCTGGGAGAAAGCCATTTTGAAACCAGAACTTTGGAGCAAACACCAGCCATGTGCCTTCCCAGGTAACAGAGGTTTTCTGGACATTATTGGCCATCCTCCAATTGCTGATGTGTTACCTTGGACACTTTATGGCCTTAAGACTAACTGCATAATCAAATATAAACCCCCTTTTATAAAAGCCAATCCATCTCTGGTGTTTTGCATTCCAGCAGCATTAGCAAACTAGAACAGTGATTATATCTCAATAAAATTGCATTTAAAAACATAAAACAAGCAGAAACAAAAAAGACAAAAATAACTGCAAAAGAAAAAATAAACCATTTTTTACATGTGATTTCCAAATATTTTCTCCTATTGTGTTGGTTCTCTTTTCACTTTCATGACAAGGACCTTTGATGCACAGAAATTTTTAATTTTGAAGAGGTTCAAAATTATTTTTTTAATTTGTTGCTTCTGCTTTCAGTGAGAAGTCTAGGAAACCATTGCCTACCACATGGGCTTAAAGATGCTTCCATATGTTTTCTTCTAGGAGTTTCATTATCTTGGTTCTTGTATTTAGGTCATTGGTACATTTTGGCTAGTTTTAATACATTTTGTGACATATGGGTCCTCATTAATTCTTTTGCACATGGGTATCCAATTTTCACAGCACCAATTGTTGAAGAGACTATTTTTCCCATTGAGTGGACTTGGAGGCCTTGTCTGTTTCTAACCACTCCTTTCAATTCCATTGGTCTATATATCTGTCCTTATGTGAGGAATACACTGCTGTGATTGCTGCAGCTTTGTAATATGTTTTAAACAAGGCAGTGTGAGTCCTCCATCTTTGGTATTCATTTTCAAGATCGTTATGTATATTCCATGTCACTTGTCTTTCCTTATGACTATTTTTGTCCAGAAAATTTAACAGATTTGTTTATTGATTTATTAGAGAAATTGTGGGTTACCAGAAAAATCACGCATAAAATAGAGGTTTCCCATATACTGCCCTACTAATCACAACTTATATTCATTTTGTGTATTTGTTACAATTGATGAAAGCATATTTTTATAATTTTGCTATTAAATACAGTTCATGGTTTAAGTTATGTTTCACTGTTTTTGTATTCTATTACCATTTATGCACCCTAACATTTCCCCTTTTAATGACATTCAGATATATATTTCATTGCAATTAGTTACATTCAAAATATTATGCTACCATCACCACCATCCATCACCAGAACATTTCCATCATTTCAAATCAGAAGTCTGTACATTTTGATTTTCCATTTCTGAAAAAAAATTCTGTTGTGATTTCAGTCTGTAAACTCTTTGGATAGTGTTCCAGTTTGCTAATGATGACATTATGCAAAATACCAGAAATAGATTGGCTTTTATAAAGGGGATTTATTTGGTTACAAATTTACAGTCTGAAGGTCATAAAAATGTCAAAATTAAGGCATCAACATGAGTATACCTTCACCTAAGGAAGGCCAATGGCATTTTGAAAACATCTGTTAGCTGGGAAGGTACATGGCCGGTGTCTGCTGATCCTGGGTTGTGTTCCATCTCCTCTCTCAGCACTGATGCATTCTTCAAAATGTTGCTTTTGGGGCATTTTGTCCTCTTTTAGCTTCTCCAGAGCAAATGCTGGGCTAGCATCTCCAAAGTGTCAGCAAAAGTCTGCTTTCAATGGCTGTCTCCAAAATGTCACTCTCAGCTGCTCTGAGGTCCTTCTGTTTGTAAGTTCTTTTATGGGACTCCAGTGATTAAATCAAGACCAACCCTGAATGGATGGGTTCCATATCTTCATGGAAATAATTCAATCAAATGTTTTGCCCACAGTTGATTAGTCACATCTCCATGGAAACACTATATCAAAGGATTCCAACCCAATCAACACTAATATGTCTGCCCCCACAAGATTGCATCAAAAAACATGGCATTTTGGGGGTCATAATACATCCAAACCTCCACAGGCAGTATTGATATTTTAATGATATTAAGTCATTTAATTCATGAGTATGAAAAATATTTCCATTTATTTAAAACTACTTTAATTTCTCTGAGATAAGTTTTTATAGTTTACTGTGCCCAAGTTCTTTACATCCTTGGTTATATTTATTCCCAGATATTTTATTCTTAAAGGTGTTATAGTAATGAAATTTTTCTGGATTTCCTTTTCAGATTGTTCATTTCTGGCAAGAGAAATACCACTATTTTTTGTGTATTGATGTACTCCATCACTTTGCTGAATTCAGTTATTAGCTCTGACAGCTTTCCTGTATATTCTTGGGGGGTTTCTATATATAGGATCATGACAACTGCAAATAGTCATAGTTTAATTTCTTCCTTTTTACTTGAATGTCTTATTTCTTTTTATTACCTAGTTGCTCTTGCTAGCACTTCCAGTACAATGTTGAATTCCAGGGGTGATAGCAGCCATTCCTTGTCTTGCTCCTATTCTAATGGGGAAAGTTTTCAGTCTTTCACCACTAAGTATAATGATAGCTGTGCATTTTTCATACCTACACCATTATTATGTTGAGGAAGTTTCCATCTATTCCTGGTTTTCTAAGTATTTTCATCAAGGCTGCCAAATTCTGTCAAATTCCTTTTCTGCATCAATTGTGATGTTTTATGGATTTTTAATTAATTATATTAGTAAGGTGTATTACACTGATTTTTATTATGTTGAAAGACACCTTGCGTTACCAGAAAAAAATACCACATGATCATGGTGTATAATCCTTTTAATATGGTATTGGATTAATTTGCTAGCATTTTGTTGACATTGCATATTTATAAGTGATAATTTTTCCTTAATTTTCTTTTCTTGTTTTAACTTTATCTTTTCTATTAGGGTGATTCTGGCTTCATAGTTTGAGGTGGGAAGTATTCTCTCATCTTCAATTTTTGGGAAGAGTTTGAGAGGGACTGGTGTTAAATATTATTTGAATGTTTGGTAAAATTCACCAGTGAACAGGCCTTTCTTTGATGGCAAGTTTTGATTACTGATTTAGTCTCTGTCTTTGTTATTGGTCCATTGAGACTATTTCTTCTTGAGTCAGATTAGGTAATTTTTGTGTTTCTTGTTAATTTTCCATTTCATCCTGGTATTCTATTTTGTTATTGTACAATAGTACCTGGTATACTCTTATAACCCTTCCTATTTCTATAATTCATAATGGACCCCTTTTCATTCCTGATTCCCATTAATGTATTCTCTTCCTCTTTCTTTGTCAGTGTAGTCAAATATTTGCCAATTTTATTCATCTCTTAAAAGTGCCAACTTTTGACTTCATTGATTCTCTCTGTTTTTCTCTTCTCTAACTAATTTATCTTCACTCCATTCTTTTGTATTTCCTTCCTTCTGGTCACTTTGGGTTTACTTTGCTCTCTTTTCCTTGTTCCTTTAGTTGTGATGTTATGGCTCTGATTTGAGATCCGGGTTCTTTTTCAATGTGTCATTAGAACTAAACATTTCCTTCTCAGCACTGCCTTTGCTTCATCCCATAAGTTTTGATGTATTTGGTTTTTGTTTTCATTCATCTCAAGATATTTCCTAATTTTCCCTGTGATTTCTTCTTTGTCCATTTGCTGTTTAAGATCATGTTGTTTAATTTCCACATACTTGGGAGTTTTCCAGTTCTCTCTCTGTTATTGATTTCTAGGTTAATTCCATTGTGTTCAGAGAAGACACTTTGCATGACTTCAATAATTTTAAATTTATTAAGACTTGTTTTGTTGCCTACCATATTGTTCATCTTAGAGATTGTTCCTTGTTCATGTGAGAAGAATGTTAATTCTGCTGATGTTTGATGAAATAGTCTCTATATGTCTGTCAATTCTAGTTTGTTTATAGTATGATGCAAATTCTCTATTTCCTTATTGACCTTCTTTCAATATTTTCTGTCCATTACTGGAAGTGATGTTTTGAAGTCTCCTACTATTGATTTAGAACTACCTCTTTCTCCCTTTAACTCTGTAAATGTATTCTTTATATAAGTTTTGCTCTGTTTTTAGGCACATATATGTTTATAATTGTATATATTCAATTAATATATAACAATTATAAGCACAGCATCAATATACAATGTCCTCCTCTATCATGTTCAACACTTTTTGACTTAAAGTCTATTTTGTCAGATATTAGGCACCTCAATTTCTTTTGGTTACTATTTTGATGGAATATATTCCATCCATTCACTTTCAACCTACTTGTGCCATTTGAATTTAAGGTGACTGTCTTGGATACAACACATTGTTGACTTATGATTTTTATCCATTTTGCCTATCTTTGTTTTTTGACTGAAGTGTTCAACCTATTTATGTTTAAAGTAACAACTGATAATTTAGAACTTTCATCCACCATTTTATTCTTTGGTTTAGGTCTTATTGCTTTTTTGTCCCTCAATTCTTCCATTACTGCCTAATGCTTTATTTAGTTGACATTTTGCAGTGAAGCACTTATAATTCCTTCTCGTTTCCTTCTGGGCATATTTTTTTTATTTATTTTTGTCATTACCATTAGGTTAAATTTAGCATTCTATATCAATAAATATGCTGTTTCTTTTGATACCAATTTGATTTCAATAGTATACAGAAATTGTGTTCCTAAGTTCCTCACATCTCCCACCTATATGCTGTTCTTGTCATAAAGTACATATTTTTACATTATTGGTTCCAAAACACAGATTTTTCATTGGTTTCTAATCATTTTTATTTTTAATTTTGTAGGAAGTGAAAAATAGAATGTTAAACCAAAATACAATTGTACTGTTATTTATATTTACCCATATCATTACCTGTGGTGGTTTGGAACCATCTGTACCCCAGAAATACATGTTCTTAAACTTAATACATTCCTGTGAATGCAAAACCATTGTAAATAAGACCTTCTTGATGAGGTTCCTTCATTCAAGGATGGGCCTTAATCCTACTACTGGAATCCTTTATAAGCAGAGTGAAATTCAGACAGAAAGAGAGCCACAGTGGGAGTGGCCAGAAGCTGAACATCAATGGAACCCAGAAAAGAATGGAGACACCAAAAGATACTGCCATGTGTCTTGCTTAGTTACAAGTTAAGGACCAAGGATATTCAGCAGCCAGTCCCAGAATGCCAACCTTCAGCAAGAAAGCATCACTTTGATGATGCCTTGACGTGGACTATCTCTTAGCCTCAGAACCATGCACAAATAAACTCCTACTGTCTATACTAACACACTGCATGGTATATTCTTAAGCAGAAAAGAAAACTAAAACATTACATTTACCAGAGCTCTTCATTTCTTCATGTAGCTTCAGTCTATTATCTAATGCCCTTTTCTTCAACCTTTTGCATTTCTTGTAGTGCCAATCTAGTAGTGACCACCTCCTTCAGCTTTTATTTTTGTGGCAATATTTTAACCCTCTCTCATTTTTGAAGGACTGTTTTGCCAGATATAGAGTTCTTTGTTGCCAAACATTTGCTTTCAGCCTTTAAATATGCCAATATACAATTCCACTGATTTTTTGTCTCCATGGTTTCTGATGAAAAATCAACTCATAATTTATTGAGGCTCCCCTTTAAATTACATTTTGCTTCTCTCTTAAACTTTAGATTCACTCTTTGTCAATGACATTTGACAGTTTGATGGTAATGTGTCTTGGTATGGGTCTATTTGAGTTTATCCTGTTTGAAATTCATTGAGTGTCTCACATATGTATATTCATGTCTTCTATTAAATTTGTGAAGTTTTCAGACTTTATTTCTTTGAATATTCTCACTTCATCTTTCTCTCTTTCTTGTCCTTCTGGAACTCTGACAATGCATATATTGGTACACTTGATGGTGTCTTAAGGTTTCTCGGGCTTTGTTCACTTTTCTTCATTCATTTTTATTTCTGCTCCTCAGACTCAATAATTCCAATTGTGTTAACTTCCAGTTCACTCATTCTTCTTCCAGCTCCAACTTGCTGTTGAACACTTCTAGGGGACTTTTTCTTTCTCTTTCTGTGGTAACAGGTCTGTTTTGTTCAGTTTAATAATTTCTCTCTTAATGAATATTGACTTTATTCATCTATTGCTTTGCTGATTTTCTTTGGTTCTTTTTTCAGGTTTCCCTTTAGCTCTTTGATCATATTTAGGATTATTTGTTTTAAAGCCTTTGTCTGGGATACCCAAATCTGCTTTAAATCAATGATGGTTTCTAATATTTTATTTTATTCCTTTCATGGTCCCTTGTTTCCTTTTTCTTTGTATGTCTTATAATCTTCTATTATACAGACATTTTTATATTGTAATGTGTTATCTCTGGAATTTAGTCACTGAGATATATTCCAAAACTTATATTCATCTAGTACTATGATAGTTATTTCCTAAAATAGCAATTGCTAAAAAGAAAAAAGGAAATATCTTTACTTGTCTTTGAAGATTTGCCTTTTAGAATGCTGTCTTTCAGAGCTTGTCTTGACTAACAATGAGTTTAAAGAATAGCCCAAAATGAAACCATAGGGACTTCTCTGCTCTTTTCTGAGCATGCATCTTTTCCTGGAAATGTGCACATTACTCTAGAATTCCCCCATTTCTTGAACCTGAATGTCCCTTTTCCCCTAGGAAATAGTTTTTGTTTCTAGTCCCATGTGCTCCACTGTATATCCCACTGCTGGCAATACTTTGACCCAGGCAACTGTGATTTCATTGTTCTCCCACATTGTTACAGATGTCCTGAGATCTACCTCTATATGCAATGCAAGTTCTGGGATGGAGAGTGTGCACAGAGCATTCTGATTCAGTCATTCATGCTGCTACCAGACAGATTGGCACAGACATACATGCAAGACAGTATGTGCACAACATTCATTCTGCTCACTCCTGAACAGAAATTTGCACCAAGCTTGAGAAAGGGTGGGGTTAGGGCAGGCAAGAGTGCCACGAGGTTTTCCATCATCTCTAAGTTGCCATTTTGTTGTTTCAGTGCTCAACAGTGTTGCTGCAATCCTTTATTGTTTTATGGGGCCCTCAGAAACAGTCTTGTTAGATTGTTAAAAATTGTTTTTAAAGCTCCTATGTGGGCAGGACCATGCAGCATCTCACTCCACCATTTTGGTTATGTCACTTTTCAGCAATTGAAATTTTAATTTACTCTTTGAACCTGGAAATGTTTATTCATTTTATTGCATGTGCTGTTTATGTTTTTAACATTAGACACAAATTTTATAGTATTATTATATATAGATGGAGACTAGACAATTTCTAACTTTTGAAATTTATGATCAATATTTGTTTTTCCCATTGCTTGTGCTGTTTTGTTTGGAAATGTTTTCTTATGTGATAAATAAAGTAATTTTAAATAAAAGAAAAATATATACAAACATTCCATATATGCTTATTCTCTCTTGGATAAATTTTTTATTTAAACAATATGAATAATTATATTTTTCAACACCTCTTTTTAATTCTTAATTTTATATTTTATTTTAAATCTATATTTAAATCATCCTCTATTTTTTGGTTTTTGTCATTTAATCTTTGGATTTTTTTAACAGTGTTTCAATATAAATTTTGATCCTTCATCAATAAACAATGACCCTCTTGTTTTATGATCCTTACTATAATCTCTAGTTTCTATGACATTAAGCTATGGTGACTTGGTCTTGTGTTGTTTAATTATCATAAATTTTAACCATTCTGAATCATTTTGTTTTAATTATTGTTCATGTGGAATGCATTTTAAAGCACTATTTGATTATTTGTTAGCAGAAGTTCAACTATTTACAATCACTGTTACAAGTTATATTTTCAAATTTATTTTTGACTGGTTTATTTCTAATTTAGCTAAATATATTTTTCTGCTCTTACTTTTGTTTCCTCTGTTACTTTTCCTGACTATGGATTTGCAATTTGGCTCATTAAACATTTAATTATGTGAAATATTTACATTCTGCTTTAAGAGAGCACAGTGTGTTTGAGTTCATATCTTCTATTTGTTGTTTCAAGAGAACTATAGGTTCAAGTAAGTTTCCAAAATGTTAATTTTAACATCAAGGATAAAACAGCATCTACAGACTACTCTTGTAGGAAAAGAAAAGAGGCATTCATTTCTATTCTTTTTAAACTTTTCACCTTTTTTATGAAGTCTGTGATTCCTTGCTTCATCTCTTCAAGAATGTTGATTACTTAATCTAGCTTTTTCATCATATTTACAGCTTTTTTTAAGATAATTATTCAGTTTTGCATTTTTCTTATTACTCAGGTTTTCATAATGACTCCTTCATGTTTATACATCTCCAGCTTTCTACGGTTTATCTTTTTTATTTTCCAGGAAGATTAAGATGGGGAATAAATTTCAGATATGAAAGCAGTAAAAATATCAAGTTGACTAACTTGATGGGGTATACAATCCTTTAGTCCAAGACTTATTTTCTGAAAACTCTGACTCTTACTTTATTGTATTGCCCCATTTAATATCTCCATAATGATTGAGATCAGCCTGATTTTCCTTTCTCATCAACAATTTCATTTCCATACATTTTTTATCATATTTGCAGGAATGGGTTATTAATTTTTCTTGGTATTTAGTGAGTCCTATCAATTTATAGAGGCAGCTAATTCTTCAATTCATTGTCAATTTATTTCATTTTTATATTCTATTATATATCATTTGTCACTTTCTTCATGATACTGTTTTTTCTCAAAGTTGTATCTCTTTTCTCTTTTTTTCTATATTTACTGCTCTTATCATTTCATTACTTTTACTTGTCCTTTAACTTTTCAGATTCTAATATTTGTTCTCAGTCTCACTGATTCTTTTTTCTATAACAGTGATCCTACTTTACTAGTACTTTCAATATAGTTTCAAATTCTGCTATAGCATTTTGGGTTCCTAATCTCCAAAGCTTTCCTTTTTTTCCATAGCAATATATTTTTTTTTCCTGGAGAATTCTCTTTATTTATTGAATGTTATGTGATTTGCCTTGTTTTATGTCCCAGACTCTTTTAATTGCCCCTGTCCCATGCTTTATCAGCTTACCTAATTTCTTTAATTTCTTCCTCATTAAAAGATGAATGTTTAAAAAATTGAGTGCATTCACCATAGCAGTTTAATCTTATCTCAGATCTTGCTTTGGAAGACAATATATAGTCACACCATCATCAAAATGATCTGAAGAAACTAAAGTAGATATGACTGAATATGCAGAATAACTGTGTTTATGTTCCTGTTAATTGAAGCTACCTCTCTAAGAGCTAGGTTTACACATCAAGGTTTTCTATTTGGTAAAATCTTTGTATATTTTATATAGCATGCCTTATCTTCCTCTTGATGTCAATAAAGGCCACATTAAAGAAGAAATCTACAATGACTATGAGAAGCCCTGGTGGCATTTAGTTTGATGTGGCTGCTCCTAAATTGCTGTTTTCAAATAGTGTGGTAAACAGAAACTCAAAATGGAATGCCTCCAGAATTTGCTGATAATATTGCGGGTGTCAGTGGGGTTGTTCTAGAATGTGTTCTACTTACTTCAATTTATACCATATCATTTCAACAAGAAAGGAAATTATTTGGTAGCCCCATATGGAGGATCTTCATAAACTGGTGAATCAATATTTTCTGTAACCAATCCATGATATTGCAAAATTATGAATAGATAAAAGTGACATCCAAAATAAAAGGTTTTAACAGAGTACAAAAATTCATTGATATGATTTCAGATTGCATTTTGCAAGTAACCTTTAAGGAAACATCACGTGTTGAATGTAATAATTATTTGTAAAGGCTATTAAAATACTCTTTGCTTTTTCAAACTACATATATGTGTGAGGGCATATTTTTTTCAAGAATTTCAACCAATATAACAAATTGCAACACATTGAAACAGAATGCAAAAGCAGATATGAGAATCCAGCTGTCTTTTATCAAGCCAGACATAAGAGATTTGCAAAACTGTTAAACAGTGCCACATTTCTCACTATACTTTGCTGTTTGAAACAGTTATTTCATATAAAATATTTCAATTATAAAACATAGTTTATTTTTATTTTAAACAAATTAATAAATAAATATTTTAAAAATCTTGGTTTTAGTTTCTAATATTTAAAATACCAATAGATATAACCCATATAAGCAAAAGTTTTTGGAGGTCCTCAATAAGAGTATAAAAGGATCCTAAGATCAAAATATATGAGAACTGTAGCTCTAGCTGGTTTGCATGATTTGTGAGGATTAGTTCACCTGTGGCTTGGCCCAGTACTTAGGTTTAGCTTCCCAGGAGCTTTCACATGTCAGCTCATTTTCCTCCTGTAGGACTCCACCTCCATAGTGTGTATCAACTTTCAATATTTGTCTTCCTAGCACAGGGAAACATCAAAAACTCTGCTTTGTTTTCTAGCATTTTTTTGCTCATTATCTTCTGATGTTGTCCTATATCTTAATTAGCAAATGTTTCCAAGGGAAGATTGGTGCTTATTGTTTCTCTCACATATTTTCATCTCAAAGATCTTGGGATCTCAAGTCCTGGTTTCCTTTGTAAGTCCAGGATTCTTATTTTTTGTCCCAAAGAACTGTGAGTCTGCTGCCTTCTCTGCACCTCTAACACTTCTCCATGATTTGGCAAATGTCTAGAAGGGAAAAAATGATGCATACAAAGTTTTACTCTACAGATTGAACCCCCCTTCTCCCTGTCCTTAATTTTTATATGAGTTGTGAGTATACAAAGCAATTACACGTAAAATACGGATTTCAATACATCACCCCACCACCAACTTGAATTGATGATGGGTAATGGTGGCACATTATTGTGAGTGTAACCAACAATACTGAACTATATAGGTGAATGTGGTTAAAAGAAGAAATTTGAGGATGTACCTATTACTCAAATAAAAATTAACAGTTAAAACATAGGACTATACAGCACAGTGAACCTACTGTAGATGATGGGCTTTTGGTTTGTTAATTATATCCATTTCTTTGTTCTCAATTTCATGTGTTTCTGCTCTAATCTTTGTCATTTCTTCTCTTCTGCTGGCTTTGTGGTTATTATGCTGTTCTTTCTAGTTCCTCCAGGTGTGCAGTTAGGTCTTTGAATTTAGCTCTTTCTTCTATTTTAATGTAGGTGTTTAGAGCTGCTAAATGTCCCTCATATCACTGCCTTCACTGTATCATGGAAACTTTGATATGTTCTGTTCTCATTCTCATTTGTCTCAAGATATTTAATGATTTCTCTTGCAATTTCTCCTTTGACCAACTCATTGTTTAAGAGTGTGTTGTTCATCCTTGTTCCAGTTTGCTAATGCTGCCATTATGCAAAATACCAGAAATGGATTGGCTTTTATAAAGGGGGTTTATTTGGTTACAAATTTACATTCCAAAGGTCATGAAAGAGTCCAAACTAAGGCATCAACAAAAATGGCTGATGGTATCTGGAACACCTCTGTCAGATGGGAAGGCATGTGACTGGCATCTGCTGGTCCTCTGCTCTTGGGTTGTATTTCAGAATGCGTTTTTCCAAAATGTCTCTGGGTCTCTCTTAGTTTCTTCAGCTCCTGTGCCACTAAGCTTCAGGGTCCTCTCTTAGCTTCCCTAGAGCAAACTCTGGGCTAGCAACTCTTAGTTTAGCAAGCATCTGAGTCTCCTGGCTTAGCATATCCCAGGTCATTTTCATTCCTTTGCCCTCTGTGTGAGCTCCCTTTAAAGGACTCCAGTAAACTAATCAAGATTTATCCTGAATGGGTGGCATCAGATTTCCATGGAAACATTCAATCAGGAGGTCACACCCTAATCAAAAAGATTAATAACTCTCCCCCCCCCACAAGATTGCATTAAATAATGTGGCCTTTTGGGGGGGCATAATATATCTAAACTGGCACAATCCTCCATATATTTGTGAATTTTCCAGTTCACCTATTACTGATAACCAACTTCCTTCCATTATGATCAGAGTAAAAGATTCACATAATTTCAATCTTTTCAAATTTATTGAGAGTTGTTTTGTGCCACAACATGTGGGCTATCCTGGAGAATAATCCATGAGCACTTGAGAACAATGCACATCCTGATTTGGAGGTACAATGTTCTGTATATGTCTGTTGGGTCTAGTACATTTTTCATATTATTCAAGTACTCTGTTTCCTCACTGGTCATCTTTCCAGATGTTCTATCTATTCATGAGACTGTTGTATTGAATTTATTTTTTTACATACTTTAATTTTGCCAGTGTTTGCTGCATCTATTTTGGGGTGTTCTGGTTAGGTGCATAAATATTTATGATTGTTATTTCTTCTTAGTTGATTGCCCCTTTTATTAAAATATATTTTCCTTTTTTTTCCTGTAACAGTTTTGCCTTAAATGTCTACTTTCTCAAATATTGATATAGATACAAAAGCTCCTTTTTGGTTACAGTTTGTGTAGAATATCTTTTTCCTTGGGTCTGATGAGAGTTTCTTGTAGACAGCATATAGATGTCATATAGCAGGACCTACCTCAATCATTTTATCCCTTCACTTTCAAAGGCTATATATTAATTTTGTCTTTTTTTTACACTTTTAGTTACCCTTAGTGATATTATTCATTTCTACACTCTCCTCCAAGTTTCTCTATCCTGTCTTTTCATCTCAGCCTACAAATTCTCTTTAGTATATCTTGTAGGTGTGGTCTTTTACTTTAAATTCAGTTTTATTGAGATATATTCACATAGCATACAATCATCCATGGTGTACAGTCAACTGGTCACAGTGCAATCTTATAGTTGTGCATTCATCACCCCAATATATTTTTGAACATTTTCCTTACACCAGAAAGAAACATAATAATAAGAAAAAAAAAGAACACATAAATCACCCCAACATCCCACCGTATTTTTCATTTAGGTTTTTCCTCATATTCTGCTCATTCATCCATACACCGGATAAAAGGAGTGTGATTGACAAGGTTTTCACAGTAACACTGTCACCCCTTGTAAGCTACATTGTTATACAAATATCTTCAAGAGTCCAGCCTACTGGATAGAGTTTGGTGGTTTCAGGTATTTACTTCTAGCTGTTCAAATACATTAAAACCCAAAAAGTGGAGGCGGGGCAAGATGGCAGACTGGTGAGCTGTATGTTTTAGTTACTCCTCCAGGAAAGTAGGTAGAAAGCCAGGAACTGCGTGGACTGGACACCACAGAGCAATCTGACTTTGGGAATACTTCATACAACACTCATGGAAACGTGGAACTGCTGAGATCAGCGAAATCTGTAAGTTTTTGTGGCCAGGGGACCCGCGCCCCTCCCTGCCAGGCTCAGTCCCGGGGGAAGAGGGGCTGTCAGCTCCAGGAAGGAGAAGGGAGAACTGCAGTGGCAGCCCTTATCGGAAACTCATTCTACTGATACAAACTCCAACCATAGATAGACTGAGACCAGACACCAGAGAATCTGAGAGCAGCCAACCCAGCAGAGAAGAGACAGGCATAGAGAAAAAAAACAACACGAGAAACTCCAAAATAAAAGCGGAGGATTTTTGGAGTTCTGGTGAACATAGAAAGGGGAAGGGCAGAGCTTAGGCCCGAGCTCAGGCCCTGAGGCGCATATGCAAATCCCGAAGAAAAGCTGATCTCTCTGCCCTGTGGACCTTTCCTTAATGGCCCTGGTTGCTTTGTCTCTTAGCATTTCAATAACCCATTAGATCTCTGAGGAGGGCCCCTTTTTTTTTTGTTTTAATCCTTTTTTCTTTTTCTAAAAAAATTACTCTAAGAAGCCCAACACAGAAAGCTTCAAAGACTTGCAATTTGGGCAGGTCAAGTCAAGAGCAGAACTAGGAGAGCTCTGAGACAAAAGGCAATAATCCAGTGGCTGAGAAAATTCACTAAACACGACAACTTCCCAAGAAAAGGGGGGTGTCCGCTCACAGCCATCATCCTGGTGGACAGGAAACACTCCTGCCCATCGCCAGCCCCATAGCCCAGAACTGCCCCAGACAACCCAGTGTGACGGAAGTGCTTCAAATAACAGGCACACACCACAAAACTGGGCGTGGACATTAGCCTTCCCTGTAACCTCAGCTGATTGTCCCAGAGTTGGGAAGGTGGATCAGTGTGAATTAACAAAGCCCCATTCAGCCATCATTTCAGCAGACTGGGAGCCTCCCTACACAGCCCAGCAGCCCAGAACTGCCCTGGGGGGACAGCACTCACCTGTGACATAGCACAGTCATCCCTCAACAGAGGACCCGGGGTGCACGGCCTGGAAGAGGGGCCCACTTGCAAGTCTCAGGGGCCATATGCCAATACCAAGGACATGTGGGTCAGTGGCAGAGACAAACTGTGGCAGGACTGAACTGAAGGATTAGACTATTGCAGCAGCTTTAAAACTCTAGGATCACCAGGGAGATTTGATTGTTAGAGCCACCCCCCATACCTGACTGCCCAGAAACACGCCCCACATACAGGGCAGGCAACACCAACTACACACGCAAGCTTGGTACACCAATTGGACCCCACAAGACTCACTCCCCCACTCACCAAAAAGGCTAAGCAGGGGAGAACTGGCTTGTGGAGAACAGGTGGCTCGTGGACGCCACCTGCTGGTTAGTTAGAGAAAGTGTACTCCACAAAGCTGTAGATTTGATAAAGTAGAGATAAGGACTTCAATTGGTCTACAAATCCTAAAAGAACCCTATCAAGTTCAGCAAATGCCATGAGGCCAAAAACAACAGAAAATTATAAAGCATATGAAAAAACCAGACGATTTGGATAACCCAAGCCCAAGCACCCAAATCAAAAGTTCAGAAGAGACACAGCACCTAGAGCAGCTACTCAAAGAACTAAAGATGAACAATGAGACCATAGTACGGGAGACAAGGAAATCAAGAAGTCCCTAGAAGAGCATAAAGAAGACATTGCAAGACTAAATAAAAAAATGGATGATCTTATGGAAATTAAAGAAACTGTTGACCAAATTAAAAAGATTCTGGACATTCATAGTACAAGACTAGAGGAAGCTGAACAACGAATCAGTGACCTGGAAGATGACACAATGGAAAATGAAAGCATAAATGAAAGAATGGGGAAAAAATTGAAAAAATCGAAATGGACCTCAGGGATATGATAGATAATATGAAACGTCCAAATATAAGACTCATTGGTGTCCCAGAAGGGGAAGAAAAGGGTAAAGGTCTAGGAAGAGTATTCAAAGAAATTGTTGGGGAAAACTTCCCAAATCTTCTAAACAACATAAATACACAAATCATAAATGCTCAGCGAACCCCAAATAGAATAAATCCAAATAAACCCACTCCGAGACATATACTGATCACACTGTCAAACACAGAAGAGAAGGAGCAAGTTCTGAAAGCAACAAGAGAAAAGCAATTCACCACATACAAAGGAAACAGCATAAGACTAAGTAGTGACTACTCAGCAGCCACCATGGAGGCGAGAAGGCAGTGGCACGATATATTTAAAATTCTGAGTGAGAAAAATTTCCAGCCAAGAATACTTTCTCCAGCAAAGCTCTCCTTCAAATTTGAGGGAGAGCTTAAATTTTTCACAGACAAACAAATGCTGAGAGAATTTGCTAACAAGAGACCTGCCCTACTGGAGATACTAAAGGGAGCCCTACAGACAGAGAAACAAAGAAAGGACAGAGAGACTTGGAGAAAGGTTCAGTACTAAAGAGATTCGGAATGGGTACAATAAAGGATATTAATAGACAGAGGGGAAAAATATGACAAACATAAACCAAAGGATAAGATGGCTGTTTCAAGAAATGCCTTCACGGTTATAACATTGAATGTAAATGGATTAAACTCCCCAATTAAAAGATATAGATTCGCAGAATGGATCAAAAAAAATGAACCATCAATATGTTGCATACAAGAGACTCATCTTAGACACAGGGACACAAAGAAACTGAAAGTGAAAGGATGGAAAAAAATATTTCATGCAAGCTATAGCCAAAAGAAAGCAGGTGTAGCAATATTAATCTCAGATAAAATAGACTTCAAATGCAGGGATGTTTTGAGAGACAAAGAAGGCCACTACATACTAATAAAAGGGGCAATTCAGCAAGAAGAAATAACAACCGTAAATGTCTATGCACCCAATCAAGGTGCCACAAAATACATGAGAGAAACACTGGCAAAACTAAAGGAAGCAATTGATGCTTCCACAATAATTGTGGGAGACTTCAACACATCACTCTCTCCTATAGATAGATCAACCAGACAGAAGACCAATAAGGAAACTGAAAACCTAAACAATCTGATAAATGAATTAGATTTCACAGACATATACAGGACATTACATCCCAAATCACCAGGATACACATACTTTTCTAGTGCTCATGGAACTTTCTCCAGAATAGATCATATGCTGGGACATAAAACAAGCCTCAATAAATTTAAAAAGATTGAAATTATTCAAAGCACATTCTCTGACCACAACAGAATACAATTAGAAGTCAATAACCATCAGAGACTTAGAAAATTCACAAATACCTGGAGGTTAAACAACACACTCCTAAACAATCAGTGGGTTAAAGAAGAAATAGCAAGAGAAATTGCTAAATATATAGAGACGAATGAAAATGAGAACACAACATACCAAAACCTATGGGATGCAGCAAAAGCAGTGCTAAGGGGGAAATTTATAGCACTAAACGCATATATTAAAAAGGAAGAAAGAGCCAAAATCAAAGAACTAATGGATCAACTGAAGAAGCTAGAAAATTACCAGCAAACCAATCCTAAACCAAGTAGAAGAAAATAAATAACAAGGATTAAAGCAGAAATAAATGACATAGAGAACAAAAAACAATAGAGAGGATAAATATCACCAAAAGTTGGTTCTTTGAGAAGATCAAAAAGATTGACAAGCCGCTAGCTAGACTGACAAAATCAAAAAGAGAGAAGACCCATATAAACAAAATAATGAATGAAAAAGGTGACATAACTGCAGATCCTGAAGAAATTAAAAAACTTATAAGAGGATACTATGAACAACTGTATGGCCACAAACTGGATAATGTAGAGGAAATGGACAATTTCCTGGAAACATATGAACAACCTAGACTGACCAGAGAAGAAATAGAAGACCTCAACCAACCCATCACAAGCAAAGAGTTCCAATCAGTCATCAAAAATCTTCCCACAAATAAATGCCCAGGGCCAGATGGCTTCACAGGGGAATTCTACCAAACTTTCCAGAAAGAACTGACACCAATCTTACTCAAACTCTTTCAAAACATTGAAGAAAATGGAACACTACCTAACTCATTTTATGAAGCTAACATCAATCTAATACCAAAACCAGGCAAAGATGCTACAAAAAAGGAAAACTACCGGCCAATCTCCCTAATGAATATAGATGCAAAAATCCTCAACAAAATACTTGCAAATCGAATCCAAAGACACATTAAAAAAATCATACACGATGACCAAGTGGGGTTTATTCCAGGCATGCAAGGATGGTTCAACATAAGAAAATCAATCAATGTATTACAACACATTGACAAGTCAAAAGGGAAAAATCAGTTGATCATCTCAATAGATGCTGAAAAAGCATTTGACAAAATCCAACATCCGTTTTTGATAAAAACACTTCAAAAGGTAGGAATTGAAGGAAACTTCCTCAACATGATAAAGAGCATATATGAAAAACCCACAGCCAGCATAGTACTCAATGGTGAGAGACTGAAAGCCTTCCCTCTAAGATCAGGAACAAGACAAGGATGCCCGCTGTCACCACTGTTATTCAACATTGTGCTGGAAGTGCTAGCCAGGGCAATCCGGCAAGACAAAGAAATAAAAGGCATCCAAATTGGAAAAGAAGAAGTAAAACTGTCATTGTTTGCAGATGATATGATCTTATATCTAGAAAACCCTGAGAAATCGACGATACAGCTACTAGAGCTAATAAACAAATTTAGCAAAGTAGCGGGATACAAGGTTAATGCACATAAGTCAGTAATGTTTCTATATGCTAGAAATGAACAAACTGAAGAGACACTCAAGAAAAAGATACCATTTTCAATAGCAACTAAAAAAATCAAGTACCTAGGAATAAACTTAACCAAAGATGTAAAAGACCTATACAAAGAAAACTACATAACTCTACTAAAAGAAATAGAAGGGGACCTTAAAAGATGGAAAAATATTCCATGTTCATGGATAGGAAGGCTAAATGTCATTAAGATGTCAATTCTACCCAAACTCATCTACAGATTCAATGCAATCCCAATCAAAATTCCAACAACCTACTTTGCAGACTTGGAAAATCTAGTTATCAAATTTATTTGGAAAGGGAAGATGCCTCGAATTGCTAAAGACACTCTAAAAAAGAAAAACGAAGTGGGAGGACTTACACTCCCTGACTTTGAAGCTTATTATAAAGCCACAGTTGCCAAAACAGCATGGTACTGGCACAAAGATAGACATATAGATCAATGGAATCGAATTGAGAATTCAGAGATAGACCCTCAGATCTATGGCCGACTGATCTTTGATAAGGCCCCCAAAGTCACTGAACTGAGTCCTAATGGTCTTTTCAACAAATGGGGCTGGGAGAGTTGGATATCCATATCCAAAAGAATGAAAGAGGACCCCTACCTCACCCCCTACACAAAAATTAACTCAAAATGGACCAAAGATCTCAATATAAAGGAAAGTACCATAAAACTCCTAGAAGATAATGTAGGAAAACATCTTCAAGACCTTGTATTAGGCGGCCACTTCCTATACTTTACACCCAAAGCACAAGCAACAAAAGAGAAAATAGATAAATGGGAACTCCTCAAGCTTAGAAGTTTCTGCACCTCAAAGGAATTTCTCAAAAAGGTAAAGAGGCAGCCAACTCAATGGGAAAAAATTTTTGGAAACCATGTATCTGACAAAAGACTGATATCTTGCATATATAAAGAAATCCTACAACGCAATGACAATAGTACAGTCGGCCCAATTATAAAATGGGCAAATGATATGAAAAGACAGTTCTCTGAAGAGGAAATACAAATGGCCAAGAAACACATGAAAAAATGTTCAGCTTCACTAGCTATTAGAGAGATGCAAATTAAGACCACAATGAGATACCATCTAACACCGGTTAGAATGGCTGCCATTAAACAAACAGGAAACTACAAATGCTGGAGGGGATGTGGAGAAATTGGAACTCTTATTCATTGTTGGTGGGACTGTATAATGGTTCAGCCACTCTGGAAGTCAGTCTGGCAGTTCCTTAGAAAACTAGATATAGAGTTACCATTCGATCCAGCGATTGCACTTCTCGGTATATACCCGGAAGATTGGAAAGCAGTGACACGAACAGATATCTGCACGCCAATGTTCATAGCAGCATTATTCACAATTGCCAAGAGATGGAAACAACCCAAATGTCCTTCAACAGATGAGTGGATAAATAAAATGTGGTATATACACACGATGGAATACTACACGGCAGTAAGAAGGAACGATCTCGTGAAACATATGACAACATGGATGAACCTTGAAGGCATAATGCTGAGCAAAATAAGACAGGCAGAAAAAGAGAAATATTATATGCTACCACTAATGTGAACTTTGAAAAATGTAAAACAAATGGTTTATAATGTAGAATGTAGGGGAACCAGCAATAGAGAGCAATTAAGGAAGGGGGAACAATAATCCAAGAAGAACAGATAAGCTATTTAACGTTCTGGGGATGCCCAGGAATGACTATGGTCTGTTAATTTCTGATGGATATAGTAGGAGCAAGTTCACAGAAATGTTGCTATATTATGTAACTTTCTTGGGGTAAAGTAGGAACATGTTGGAAGTTAAGCAGTTATCTTAGGTTAGTTGTCTTTTTCTTACTCCCTTGTTATGGTCTCTTTGAAATGTTCTTTTATTGTATGTTTGTTTTCCTTTTAACTTTTTTTTCATACAGTTTATTTAAAAAAGAAGGGAAAGTTAAAAAAAAAAAAAAAGAAAAACAAGGAAAAAAAAAAGATGTAGTGCCCCTTGAGGAGCCTGTGGAGAATGCAGGGGTATTCGCCTACCCCACCTCCATGGTTGCTAACATGACCACAGACATAGGGGACTGGTGGTTTGATGGGTTTAGTCCTCTACCACCGGTTTTACCCTTGGGAAGATGGTTGCTGCAAAGGAGAGGCTAGGCCTCCCTATGGTTGTGCCTAAGAGCCTCCTCCCGAATGCCTCTTTGTTGCTCAGATGTGGCCCTGTCTCTCTAGCTAAGCCAACTTGAAAGGTGAAATCACTGCCCTCCCCCCTACGTGGGATCAGACACCCAGGGGAGTGAATCTCCCTGGCAACGTGGAATATGACTCCCGGGGAGGAATGTAGAGCTGGCATCGTGGGACGGAGAACATCTTCTTGATCAAAAGAGGGATGTGAAAGGAAATGAAATAAGCTTCAGTGGCAGAGAGATTCCAAAAGGAGCTGAGAGGTCACTCTGGTGGGCACTCTTATGCACACTTTAGACAACGCTTTTTAGGTTCTAAAGAATTGGGGTAGCTGGTGGTGGATACCTGAATCTACCAAACTACAACCCAGAACCCATGAATCTCGAAGACAGTTGTATAAAAATGTAGCTTATGAGGGGTGACAATGGGATTGGGAAAGCCATAAGGACCACACTCCACTTTGTCTAGTTTATGGATGGGTGAGTAGAAAAATAGGGGAAGGAAACAAACAGACAAAGGTACCCAGTGTTCTTTTTTACTTCAATTGCTCTTTTTCACTCTAATTATTATTCTTGTTATTTTTGTGTGTGTGCTAATGAAGGTGTCAGGGATTGACTTGGGTGATGAATGTACCACTATGTAATGGTACTGTAAACAATCGAAAGTACGATTTGTTTTGTATGACTGCGTGGTATGTGAATATATCTCAATAAAATGAAGATTAAAAAAAAAAAAGATGCACACTGGATTGTAAAGATTTAGTATGGAAAGAAGAATGTAAAAGATCTCTTTAATATTTTTTATGTTGATTACATGACAATGACAATATTTTTGGATAATGTAATACAAATGTATTATTAAAGTTTCCTTTTACTCTCTTCCTTCCTTCCTTCCTTCCTTTTCCCTATTGGTAAAGCTCTGCCCTGCTCACACTCAGATTCTTAGGATCAACTGTCTGGACATGTTGTACTTACAAAGAGGCTTATGTCTGCTCAAAATATGTAAAATCATGTAAAAATAGAATGGCATGCAACAGAAGAATGGATAAACAAACTATAACTATATTCAGAGAATGTATTATTACAGAGCAGTAAAATAAATAATAAATTCCCAATCCACACCACAGATGAACCTTAAAAACATTACATTAAATGTGAAAGAAGCCAGATATAACCTGTATGAGTCTATTAATGTAACATCCAAGAATGGCCTAAACTACTCTGTGGCGGTGGGAATCCAAATGGTGGGTTGGTGCAGTTCTGAAAGAGGCTCACCCCAGAGGTTCAGAGCCAATGCTAAGCATGGAAAAAGAAGTGGCCTCTTTGGGTATCTACAGAAGTCTTAGGGGGACAGGGGGAGGACTTAGGACTTTGAAAGGGCATGGAATGAAGGTTGGAGCCATCCCCCAAATCTCAGGAGTCCTTCTTTCTTTTTCACTCACACTTGCTGTTAAGTATAAAATAAACACACTTTCAAAGAAAAAAAAAAAAAAAACCCAAAAAGTGTTATATACATAGTGTGTAAGAATGTCCAACACAGTGACATCTTGACTCCATTTGAAATCTCTCAGTCACTGAAACTTTATTTTGTTTCATTTTGCATCCCCCTTTTGGTCAAGAAGATGTTCTCAATCCCATGATTCCAGGTCTGGATTCATCCCCGGGAGTCATATCCTGCATTGTCAGGGCAATTTAAAACCCTGGGAGCCAGGTACCACATAGGGAGGAGGGCAGGAAGATCATCCATAAAGATGGCCTAGTTAGAGAGAGGGCCACGTCTGAGCAACAAACAGACAGTCAGGGGGAGAATCTTAGGCACAATTATAAGCAGGTTTAGCCTCCCCTTGCAGTAACAAGCTTCATAGGGGCCAGCCCCAAGACAGTGGGCTCAGCACATCAAGCTGTCAGTCCCCATTGTTTGTGAGAACATCAGCAACAATACAGGTGAGGAAGTCCAACACCTCTGCATCCTCCCTCAGCTCTTCAGGGGGCCCCAAAAATATATCCAAATTACTTTAGGATGTGTTGCTATTTCATTCTAATCTATACAGACCTACCATAGTTCACTTCCTATTCAAAGTTCCATGTAATTGTGCTGTTTCAACAAACTGACCGTAGAAGTTATATTGTTTAGAAAATATAGATCCTACACCCTTGGTGTCACATGGAAGTTGAAGTTTTAATACACAGTCAGTTTCAACCTTTACCTTTTGGCCCAATTTGCTCTGGTATTAACCAGATCTGCTTTATTCCTATCTCTAATTGAAGTCTGGGCCCTATTTCAGCTTTCCTTTTTAACAGTTGCTGTCTGCATTAATACTGATATTCATATCTGCTGAGCTCTATCTCTGAGTTTCAGGTGTAACACAGACCAAATGTTTCAGAGATCAATCAGGTTATACACTAAGGGATCAACATCTCAGAGTTTGGAGATAGTCATTACAATTCAGGAAAAGATTTACAATCTAGGGATCATTACAATAATCATTTCCCTGTTAGGCTGTACTCTAAGATTCAATTCTGAGTTTACACACTGTAGTTAGCCCATATTGGTGAGGCATTATAGTGTTTGCCTTTGTTTCTGGTGTACTTCACTCTACATGTTGTCTACAGGATCCATTCACCTTGTTGGGTGTTTCACAGCTTCACTCCTTCTTGTAGTTGCTCAGTATTCCATTCTGTGCATACACCACAATTCACCATTCTGTTCCTCAGTCAGTGTACACTTAGGTGACCTCCACGCATTACAAATCATGAATACTGCCTCCATAAACACCAATGTGCAAATGTCCTTTCATGTCTCTGCTCTCGGTTCTTCCAAATACATATCCCATAGTGAGGTTGTTGGATCTTATGGCCCCACATACTTAGCTTCTTGTCAAGCCACAGTGACCGCCAGAAAGGCTACACCATTCTGCTGCCTCATCAACAGTAAATAGGCACATCCCTCTCTCCATCTTTCTCCAGCACTTTTACCTGTATTCATATTTTTCCTACAATCTTATAGAGATATAGTCACATAACATACAACCACCCACAGTGTACAAACAGTTGTTCATGGCATCATCACATAGTTGTACATTTATCACCACAGTCAGTACTTGAACATATTGATTATTATGAAAAAGTGATTTTTGGTGAATAATAAAAAAGATAATAAAAAGAAAAATAAAAATGTCATACAATACAATATAATAGTAAGGACAGAAAACAACACCACTAACAAGAAGCCAATATCCCTCCCTTATATCCCCCTCTCATACACATTTACTTTTGGTATATTGCCTTTGTTACATTTAATGGAAGCATATTGGAATGTTACTGTTGACCATAGACTCCAGTTTGCTTTGATTTTGTTTCTGCCAAAATACCATCCCTCTTCCAACACTCTGGATAGTTGATATTCATTTGTTCTCCCACATGTGAGAACATTTTCATATTTGTGCATTTAGCCACAGTCATTGGTCACTCCAGTTTTTACCAGGTTATACAGTCCCAGTCTTCATCATCTATCTTTACCTCCAGTGTCATACATTCCCCTATCCCACCTCTTTCAGCTTACTCACAGACATCTTTGTTCCATGTACTTACAATATTGTGGTACCCATACACAGTATTATGCTATCTATTTCTGGATCTATACAATCAATTCTGCTGAACATTTCTGTAGACCTTCAGCATCAAATGCCTGATCTCTACCCCTGGTAGCCTGTGTTATCAGATTTTAACTCTAACATTTGCTCATTAGTATTACTTCACATTAGTGAGACCATACAGTATTTGTCTTTTTGTTACTGGCTAACTTCACTCAACATAATGTCCTCAAGGTTCATCCTCGTTATTATATGTTCCATGTCTTAGTTCTTACAGCTGCATAATATGCCATGTGTATATACCACAGTTTGTTTATCCTCTCATCCATTGATGGACATTTGAGCTCCTTCCATCTCTTGGCAATCATGAATAATGCCACAATAAACATTGGTTTACAAATGTCTGTTTGTGTCTTAGCTTTCAGTTCATTTCAGTATATACCTAGCAATGGAATAGCTGTGCCATATGGCAAATCCATACTTATCTTCCTGAGGAACCTCCACACTGTCTTCCAGAGTGGTTGCACCATTCTACATTCCCACCAGCGATGAATAAGTGTGCCTCTTTCCCCACAACCTCTACACAACTTGTTATTTTCTGTTTTTTGGATAATGGCTATTCTGGTAGGTGTGAGAAGATATCTCATTGTGGTTTTATTCTGTATTTCCCTAATAGCCAGTGAAGTTGAGCATTTTTTTCACGTTTTTGAGCGACTTGTATTTCCTCTTTGGAAAAGTGTCTGTCCATGTCTTTTGTCCATTTTTTAATTGGGTTGTTTGTCTTTATGTTGTTGAGTTGTAGGATCCCTTTATATATTCAGGATATTAAACCCTTATCTCATATGTGGTTTCCAAATATTGTCTCCCATTGTGTAGGCTGCATTTTTACTTTTCTAATGAAGATCTTTGATGTACAAAAGTGTTTGATTTTGAGGAGATCCCATTCGTCTATTTGTTCTGTGGTTGCTTGCACTTTGAATGTAAGGTCTGGGAAACCACCTCCTATTACAAGATCTTTAAGATAGTGCCCTATGTTTTCTTCTAAGAGTATTATGGTCTTAGTGCTTATGTTTAGGTCTTTGATCCAATTAGAGCTAATTTTTGTATAAGGTGCGGAATAGGGGTCCTCTTTCATTCTTTTGGAAATGGATATCTAGTTCTCCAAACACCATTTATTGAAGATGTGGCCCTGTCCCAGTTGATTTGGCTTGACTGCCTTTTCAAAGATCAATTGTCTCTAGATATAAGAGTCTATTTCTGAACACTCAATTCAATTCCATTGATTGGTATCTCTGTCCTTATGCCAGTACCATGTTGTTTTGAGAACTGTAGCTTTGCAATATTTTTCAAAGACAGGTAGTGTGAGACCTCCCGCTTCATTCCTCTTTCTCAATATATTTTGGCTATTCAGGGCTCTTTACTCTTCCAAATAGAATTGATTATTGGTTTTTCTATTTCTGCAAATAAATTGTGATTTTAATTGGCATTGCATTGAATCTATAAATCAGTTTAGATAGAGTTGGCTTCTTAATTGTATTTAGTCTTCCTATCCATGAACACTGTATGTTCTTCCATTTTTTTACACCCTGCTTGATTTCTTTTAGCAGTTTCTTGTAATTTTCTTTGTATACGTCTTTTCTGGCCTTTGTTAAGTTTATTCCTAAATACTTGAATCTTTGTGTTGCTATTATAAATGGATTTTTTTATTTCTTCCTCTTGTTGCACAATACTTGTGTATAAGAACACTACAAAGTTTTGTGTGTTGATCTTGTGGCCTGCCACTTTGCTGTCTTCATTGATTAGCTCTAATAGCTTTGCTGTAGATTTTTCTGTATTTTCTAAATATAGAATCATGTCATCTGCAAATATTGAAAATTTTACTTCTTCCTATCCAATTTGGATGCCTTTTATTTCTTTTTCTTGCCTGATTGCTCTAGCTAGAACTTCCAGCACAATGTTGAATAACAATGGTGACATTAGGCATCCCTGTCTTGTTCCAGATCTTAGAGGGAAAGCTTTCAGTCTCTCCCCATTGAGTACAATGTTAGCTATGGGTTTTTCATATATTGCCTTTATCATATTGAGAAAATTCCCTTCTATTCCTATCCTTTGAAGTGTTTTCATCAAGAAAGGATGTTGAATTTTGGCAAATATCTTTTCTGCATCGATTGAGATGATCATGTGTTTCCTTTCCTTTGATTTATTGATGTGGTGTATTACATTAATTGATTTTCTTATGTTGAACCATCCTTGCATACCTGGAATGTACTGCACTTGGTCATGATGTATAATTCTTTTAATGTGCTGCTGTATTCAATTTGTAACTACTTTGTTGAGGATTTTTGCTTCTATATTTATTAGAGAGTGGACAATAATTTTCTTTTTCTGTAGTATCTTTGTCTGATTTTTATATTAGGGAGATGTTGCCTTCATAGAATGAGTTGGGTAGCTTTCCCTCCTCCTGAATTTTTTGAAGAGTTTGAGCAGGATAGGTATTAATACTTTCTTGGATGCTTGGTAGAATTCATATGTGAAGCCATCTGATCCTGGGCTTTTCTTTTTTGGGAGCTTTTTGATGACTGACTCAAGGTCTTTGCTTGTGATTGGTTTGTTGAGGTCCTTTATTTCTTCTCATGTCAGTGTTGGTTTATGCTTTTCTAGGAAGTTGTCCATTTGGTGTAAGTTGTCCAGTTTATTAGCATATAGTTGTTCATAGTATCTTTTCATTATCTCCTTTATTTCTGCAAGGTCAGTAGTTGTGTTTTCTTTCCCATTTCTGATTGCATTTATTTTTATCCACTTTTTTTTGTTGTTAGTGTAGCTAGGGTCTATCAATTTTGCTGATTTTCTTGAAGAACCAGCTTCCGGTTTTGTTGATTCTCTCTATTGTTTTCCTGTTGTCAGATTCATTTATTTCTGCTCTGATCTTTGTTATTTCTTTCCTTCTGGTTGCGATGGGGTTTATTTGTTGTTCTTTCTTCAGTTACTCCAGGGGAAGAATTAATTCCTCAATTTTTGCTCTCTCTTTTCTTTTGATATAGGCATTTAAGGCAATAAATTTCCCTCTCAGCACCACCTTTGCTGAATCCCATAAGTTTTGATATGTTGTGTTTTCATTATCACTTGCCTTGAGGTATTTACTATTTCTCTTGTAATTTCTTCCTTTACCCAGTGTTTTTCTAAGAGTGTGCTGTTTAGTCTCCATATATTCACAAATTTTGCAATCTTCTGCCTGTTATTTATTTCCACCTTCACTCCATTATGATCCAAGATAGGGTTTTTTATAATATCAATATTTTTTAATTTGTTGAGGCTTGCTTTGTGACCCAGCATGTGGTTTATCCTAGAGAATGTTCCATGAGCACTTAAGAAAAATGTGTATCTTGCTGTTGTGGGATGTAGTGTTCTATAAATGTCTGTCAAGTCTAGTTCATTTATCATACAATTCAACATCTCTGTTTCCGTGTTGATCCTTTGTCTAGATGTTCTATCCATTGATGAGAGTGGTGTATTGAACTCTCCAACTATTATTGTGGAGTTGTCTACTTCTCCTTTCAGTGTTCTTAGTGTCTGCCTCATGAATTTTGGGGCACTCTGGCTTGGGGCATAAATATTTGTGATTGTTATGTTTTCTTGATGAATTGACCCTTTTTAATGTATGGTGTCCTTCTTTGTCTCTTTTAACTGTTTTACTTTTGAAGTCTACTTTGTTTGATATTAATATAGCTACTCCCACTTTTTTCTGGTTGTTGTTTGCATGAAATATCTTATTCCAACCTTTCACTTTCAGCCTACTTTTATCCTTGTGTCTAAAGTGAATTAGATGGGTCCTGTTTTTTAATCCATTCTGCCAGTCTGTGTCTTTTTATTGGGGAGTTTAATCCATTAACATTTAGTTTTATTACTGTTAGGGCACTATTTTCTTCTATCATTTTGTCCTTTCAATTTTATGTCATGTCTTATTTTTTCCTCTCTCTCTTTTTACCTTTCCTGATAATCTTCATTTCTACAGTATTCTCCAAAACTCTTTCCTGCATTTTCCTATCAGCCTGTAGCACTCCCTTTAGTATTTCCTGTAGTGCCGGTCTTATATTCATGAACTCTCTCAGTGTCTGTTTGTCTGAAAATATTTTAATCTCTCCCTCATTTTTGAAGGACAGTTTTAATGGATATAGAATTCTTGGTTGGCAGTTCTTCTGTTTCAGTATGTTAGTTATTTCATACCACTGTCTTCTTTCCTCCATGTTTTCTGCAGAGAGATTTGTTCATAGTCTTATTAACCTTCCCATGTATGTGATGGATTGCTTTTCTCTTGATGCTTTCAGAGTTCTCTCTTTGTCTTTGACATTATAAAATCTGATCAGTAAGTGTCTTGGGTATGTCTATTGGTGTCTATTCTCTTTGGGGTGCAGTGTACTTCTTGAATCTCTAATTTTCTGTAGATTTTGCTGATCATCTGTTCCACACATTCATGAGTGTTGTATGGGGCTTGTCCAATCTCAAGTTCCTCTGCCTTGTCTGGTCCCCATAGTTCCTGGTTTACTACCAACTGCCCCGAAGGAGTAACCCAACCCATACCTCACCACTCTGCCATCTTGCCCTGCCTCTGTGGTCTATTTTTAATGAACC